>NW_027478039.1:0-37269 GCF_051020955.1 Megalopta genalis
TATTCTTTTGATTTGAAGCTAAACCTTCTACCTCTTATTGATTTGAAGCTAAACCTTCTACATCGCATTGATTTGAAGATAAATCGTGTGTTTCGCATAGATTTGAAGATAAATCGTGTGTTTCGCATAGATTTGAAGCTAACTCGTTAGTTTCGCATGCAGTTGTAGCTAAATAATGTATATCACAAGTATTTGTAGCTAAACCATTAGTTTCGCATGGATTTGAAGCTACGCCTTCCACTTCGCATTGATTTGAAGCTAAATCATTTGTTTCGCATGGAATTGAAGCAACCTCGTTTGTTCCTCCAGCTTTTGAAGCTATATCACTTATATCGCAAGTATTTGAAGCTAAATCATATGTGTCACATGGATTTGAAGCTGAACCTTCTACATCGCATTGATTTGCAGCTAAATCTTGTGTATCGCATGGATTTGAAGCTAAACCTTCTACTTCGCATTGATTTGAAGTTAAATCATTTGTTTCGCATGGAATTGAAGCATCCTCGTTTGTTCCTCCGGCTTTTGAAGCTATATCACTTATATCGCAAGTATTTGAAGCTAAATCATATGTGTCGCATGGATTTGAAGCTGAACCTACAACATCGCATTGATTTGAAGCTAAATCTTGTGCATCGCATGGATTTGAAGCTAAACCTTCCACATCGCATTGATTGAAGCTAAATCATGTGTATCGCATGGATTTGAAGATAACTCGTTAGTTTCGCATGCAGTTGTAGCTAAATAATGTATATCTCAAGTATTTGTAGCTAAACCATTTGTTTCGCATGGATTTGAAGCTAATTCTTCTACTTCGCATTGATTTGAAGCTAAAGCATTTGTTTCGCATGGATTTGAATCTAAGCCTTGTCCTTCGAATTGATTTGAAGCTAAATCATGTGTTTCGTATGGATTTCAAGCTAAACCTTCTACATCGCAATGATTGGAAGCTAAATCTTGAGTATGGCATGGATTTGAAGCTAAACCTTCCACATCGCATTGATTGAAGCTAAATCATGTGTATCGCATGGATTTGAAGATAACTCGTTAGTTTCGCATGCAGTTGTAGCTAAATAATATATATCACAAGTATTTGTAGCTAAACCATTTGTTACGCATGGATTTGAAGCTAATTCTTCTACTTCGCATTGATTTGAAGCTAAAGCATTTGTTTCGCATGGATTTGAATCTAAGCCTTGTCCTTCGAATTGATTTGAAGCTAAATCATGTGTTTCGTATGGATTTCAAGCTAAACCTTCTACATCGCAATGATTGGAAGCTAAATCTTGAGTATGGCATGGATTTGAAGCTAAACCTTCTACATCGCATTGATTTGAATCTGAATCATGTGTATCGCATGGATTTGAAGCTAACTCGTTTATTTGGCATGCAGTTGTAGCTAAATAATGTATATCACAAGTATTTGTAGCTAAACCATTTGGTTTGCATGGATTTGAAGCTAAGCCTACTACGTCGCATTCATTTGAAGCTAAATCACTTGTTTCGCATGGATTTGAATCTAAGCCTTGTCCTTCGAATTGATTTGAAGCTAAATCATGTGTTTCGTATGGATTTGAAGCTAAACCTTCTACATCGCATTGATTTGAAGCTAAACCTACTATATTCTATTGATTTGAAGCTAAACCTTCTACATCGCATTGATTTGAAGATACATCGTGTGTTTCGCTTGGATTTGAAGCTAACTCGTTAGTTTCGCATGCAGTTGTAGCTAAATAATGTATATCACAAGTATTTGTAGCTAAACCATTTGTTTTGCATGGATTTGAAGCTACGCCTTCTACTTCGCATTGATTTGAAGCTAAATCATTTATTTCGCATGGAATTGAAGCCACCTCGTTTGTTCCTCCAGCTTTTGAAGCTATATCACTTATATCGCAAGTATTTGAAGCTAAATCATATGTGTCGCATGGATTTGAAGCTAACGCGTTCGTTTTGTCTGCAGGTGTAGCTAAATAATGTATATCACAAGTATTTGTAGCTAAACGATTTGTTTCGCATGGATTTGAAGCTACGCCTTCTACTTCGCATTGATTAGAAGCTAAATCATGTGTCTCGCATGGATTTGAAGCTAACTCGTTCGTTTCGCCTCCATTTGAAACTATGTCACTTATATCGCAAGTATTTAAAGCTAAATCATATGTGCCGCATGGATTTGAAACTGAACCTACTACATCGCATTGATTTCAAGCTAAATCATTTGTTTCGCATGGATTTGAATCTAAGCCTTGTCCTTCGAATTGATTAGAAGCTAAATCATGTGTCTCGCATGGATTTGAAGCTAACTCGTTCGTTTCGCCTCCATTTGAAACTATGTCACTTATATCGCAAGTATTTAAAGCTAAATCATATGTGCCGCATGGATTTGAAGCTAAGCCTTCTACTTCGCATTCATCTGAAGCTAATCCATTTGTTTCGCATGGATCTGAAGCTACGCCTTCTACTTCGCATTGATTTGAAGCTAAATCATTTATTTCGCATGGAATTGAAGCCACCTCGTTTGTTCCTCCAGCTTTTGAAGCTATATCACTTATATCGCAAGTATTTGAAGCTAAATCATATGTGTCGCATGGATTTGAAGCTGAACCTACTACATCACATTGATTTGAAGCTAAATCTTGTGTATCGCATGGATTTGAAGCTAAACCTTCCACATCGCAATGATTTGAAGCTAAATCATGTGTATCGCATGGATTTGAAGCTGACTCGTTCGTTTCGCATGCAGTTGTAGCTAAATAATGTACATCACAAGTATTTGTAGCTAAACCATTTGTTTTGCATGGATTTGAAGCTAAGCCTTCTACTTCGCATTCATTTGAAGCTAAATCATTTGTTTCGCATGGATTTGAATCTAAGCATTGTACTTCGAATTGATTTGAAGCTAAATCATGTGTTTCGCATGGATTTGAAGCTAAACCTTCTACATCGCATTGATTTGCAGCTGAATCATGTGTTTCGCATGGATTTGAAGCTACCTCGTTTGTTCCTACAGCTTTTGAAGCTATATCACTTATATCGCAAGTATTTGAAGCTAAATCATATGTGTTGCATGGATTTGTAGCTGAACCGACTACATCGCATTCATTTGAAGCTAAATCTTGTGTATCGCATGGATTTGAAGCTAAACCTTCTATAACGCATTGATTTGAAGATAAATCGTGTGTTTCGCATAGATTTGAAGCTAACTCGTTAGTTTCGCATGCAGTTGTAGCTAAATAATGTATATCACAAGTATTTGTAGCTAAACCATTTGTTTCGAATGGATTTGAAGCTACGCCTTCTACTTCGCATTGATTTGAAGCTAAATCATTTATTTCGCATAGAATTGAAGCTACCTCGTTTGTTCCTGCTGCTTTTGAAGCTATATCACTTATATCGCATGGATTTGAAGCTGAACCTACTACATCGCATTGATTTGAATCTAAATCTTGTATATCGCATGGATTTGTAGCAAACTATCTACATCGCATTGATTTGAAGCTTAATCATGTGTATCGCATGGATTTGAAGCTAAACCTTCTACATCACATTGATTTGCAGCTAAATCATGTGTTTCGCATGGATTTGAAGCTAACTCGTTCGTTTCGCATGCAGTTGTAGCTAAATAATGTATATCACAAGTATTTGTATCTAAACCATTTGTTTTGCATGGATTTGAAGCTAATTCTTCTACTTCGCATTCATTTGAAGCTAAATCATTTGTTTCGCATGGATTTGAATCTAAGCCTTGTAATTCGAATTGATTTGAAGCTAAATCATGTGTTTCGTTTGGATTTGAAGCTAAATCATGTGTTTCGTTTGGATTTGAAGCTAAACCTTCTACTACGCATTGATTTGAAGTTAAATCATTTGTTTCGCATGGAATTGAAGCATCCTCGTTTGTTCCTCCAGCTTTTGAAGCTATATCACTTATATCGCAAGTATTTGAAGCTAAATCATGTGTGTCGTATGGATTTCAAGCTAAACCTTCTACATCGCAATGATTGGAAGCTAAATCTTGAGTATGGCATGGATTTCAAGCTAAACCTTCTACATCGCATTGATTTGAAGCTGAATCATGTGTATCGCATGGATTTGAAGCTAACTCGTTTGTTTCGCATGCAGTTCTAGCTAAATAATGTATATCACAAGTATTTGTAGCTAAACCATTTGTTTTGCATGGATTTGAAGCTAAGCCTTCTACTTCGCATTCATTTGAAGCTAAGTCACTTGTTTCGCATGGATTTGAATCTAAGCCTTGTCCTTCGAATTGATTTGAAGCTAAATCATGTGTTTCGTATAGATTTCAAGCTAAACCTTCTACATCGCAATGATTGGAAGCTAAATCTTGAGTATGGCATGGATTTGAAGCTAAACCTTCTACATTGCATTGATTTGAAGCTGAATCATGTGTATCGCATGGATTTGAAGCTATCTCGTTTGTTTCGCATGCAGTTGTAGCTAAATAATCTATATCACAAGTATTTGTAGCTAAACCATTTGTTTCGCATGGATTTGAAGCTACGCCTTCTACTTCGCATTGATTTGAAGCTAAATCATTTATTTCGCATGGAATTGAAGCCACCTCGTTTGTTCCTCCAGCTTTTGAAGCTATATCACTTATATCGCAAGTATTTGAAGCTAAATCATATGTGTCGCATGGATTTGAAGCTAACGCGTTCGTTTTGTCTGCAGGTGTAGCTAAATAATGTATATCACAAGTATTTGTAGCTAAACGATTTGTTTCGCATGGATTTGAAGCTACGCCTTCTACTACGCATTGATTAGAAGCTAAATCATGTGTCTCGCATGGATTTGAAGCTAACTCGTTCGTTTCGCCTCCATTTGAAACTATGTCACTTATATCGCAAGTATTTAAAGCTAAATCATATGTGCCGCATGGATTTGAAACTGAACCTACTACATCGCATTGATTTGAAGCTAAATCATTTGTTTCGCATGGATTTGAATCTAAGCCTTGTCCTTCGAATTGATTAGAAGCTAAATCATGTGTCTCGCATGGATTTGAAGCTAACTCGTTCGTTTCGCCTCCATTTCAAACTATGTCACTTATATCGCAAGTATTTAAAGCTAAATCATATGTGCCGCATGGATTTGAAGCTAAGCCTTCTACTTCGCATTCATCTGAAGCTAATCCATTTGTTTCGCATGGATCTGAAGCTAAGCCTTCTACTTCGCATTGATTTGAAGCTAAATCATTTATTTCGCATGGAATTGAAGCCACCTCGTTTGTTCCTCCAGCTTTTGAAGCTATATCACTTATATCGCAAGTATTTGAAGCTAAATCATATGTGTCGCATGGATTTGAAGCTGAACCTACTACATCACATTGATTTGAAGCTAAATCTTGTGTATCGCATGGATTTGAAGCTAAACCTTCCACATCGCAATGATTTGATGCTAAATCATGTGTATCGCATGGATTTGAAGCTGACTCGTTCGTTTCGCATGCAGTTGTAGCTAAATAATGTATATCACAAGTATTTGTAGCTAAACCATTTGTTTTGCATGGATTTGAAGCTAAGCCTTCTACTTCGCATTCATTTGAAGCTAAATCATTTGTTTCGCATGGATTTGAATCTAAGCATTGTACTTCGAATTGATTTGAAGCTAAATCATGTGTTTCGCATGGATTTGAAGCTAAACCTTCTACATCGCATTGATTTGCAGCTGAATCATGTGTTTCGCATGGATTTGAAGCTACCTCGTTTGTTCCTACAGCTTTTGAAGTTATATCACTTATATCGCAAGTATTTGAAGCTAAATCATATGTGTCGCATGGATTTGTAGCTGAACCGACTACATCGCATTCATTTGAAGCTAAATCTTGTGTATCGCATGGATTTGAAGCTAAACCTTCTATATCGCATTGATTTGAAGATAAATCGTGTGTTTCGCATAGATTTGAAGCTAACTCGTTCGTTTCGCCTGCAGTTGAAGATAAGTCATGTGTATAACAAGTATTTGAAGCTAAACCATTTGTTTCGCATGGATTTGAAGCTACGCCTTCCACTTCGCATTGATTTGAAGCTAACTCGTTCGTTTCGCCTGCAGTTGAACCTACATCACTTATATCGCAAGTATTTGAAGCTAAATCATGTATATCGCGTGGATTTTGAAGCTAACTCGTTTGATTAGTCTGCATTTGAAGCTATATCACTTATACCCCAAGTGTTTGAAGCTAAGTCATTTGTTTCGCGTGGATTTGAAGCTAAACCTTATACATCGCATTGATTTGAAGCTAAATCATGTGTCTCGCATGGATTTGAAGCAAACTTGTTTGTGCCGCATGCAGTTGTAGCTAAATAATGTATATCACAAGTATTTGTAGCTAATCCAATTGTTTCGCATGGATCTGAAGCTAAGCCTTCTACTTCGCATTAATTTGAAGTTAAATCATTTGTTTCGCATGGAATTGAAGCTTCCTCGTTTGTTCCTCCAGCTTTTGAAGCTGTATCACTTATATCGCAAGTATTTGAAGCTAAATCACGTGTTACGCTTGGATTTGAAGCTACACCTTCTACATCGCATTGATTTGAATCTAAATCATGTTTCTCGCATGGAATTGAAGCTATCTCGTTTGTTCCTACAGCTTTTGAAGCTATATCACTTATATTCGCAAGTATTTGAAGCTAAATCATTCGTTTCGCATGGATTTGAAGCTAAGCCTTCTACTACGCATTGATTTGAAGCTAAATCATTTGTTACGCTTGGGTGTGAAGCTAAATCGTTGGTTTCGAATGCAGCTGAATGTAAATCATGTATTTCACAAGTATTTGATGCTAAATCATGTGTTTCGTACGTATTTGTAGCGTACTTGATTGTTTCGCCTGCATTTGAAGCTATATCACTTATATTCGCAAGTATTTGAAGCTAAATCATTCGTTTCGCATGGATTTGATGCTAAATCATGTGATTCGCATGGATTTGAAGCTAACTCGTTTGTTTTGCCTGCATTTGAAGCTACATCACTTATATTCGCATGTATTTGATACTTAATCATTCGCTTCGCATCGATTTGAAGCTAAGCCTTCCACTTCGCATTGATTTTAAGCTAAATCATTCGTTTCGCTTGGATTTGAAGCTAACTCGTTTATTTCGCATGCAGTTGAAGATAAATCATGTGTATAACAAGTATTTGAAGCTAAACCATTTGTTTCGCATGGATTTGAAGCTACGCCTTCCACTTCGCATTGATTTGAAGCTAACTCGTTCGTTTCGCCTGCAGTTGAAGATAAATCATGTGTATAACAAGTATTTGAAGCTAAATCTTTTGTTTCGCATGGATTTGAATCTAAGCATTGTACTTCGAATTGATTTGAAGCTAAATCATGTGTTTCGCATGGAATTGAAGCTACCTCGTTTGTTCCTACAGCTTTTGAAGCTATATCACTTATATCGCAAGTATTTGAAGCTAAATCATGTGTATCGTATGGATTTCAAGCTAAACCTTCTACATCGCAATGATTGGAAGCTAAATCTTGAGTATGGCATGGATTTGAAGCTAAACCATCTACATCGCATTGATTTGAAGCTGAATCATGTGTATCGCATGGATTTGAAGCTAACTCGTTTGTTTCGCATGCAGTTCTAGCTAAATAATGTATATCACAAGTATTTGTAGCTAAACCATTTGTTTTGCATGGATTTGAAGCTAAGCCTTCTACTTTGCATTCATTTGAAGCTAAGTCACTTGTTTCGCATGGATTTGAATCTAAGCCTTGTCCTTCGAATTGATTTGAAGCTAAATCATGTGTTTCGTATGGATTTCAAGCTAAACCTTCTACATCGCAATGATTGGAAGCTAAATCTTGAGTATGGCATGGATTTGAAGCTAAACCTTCTACATTGCATTGATTTGAAGCTGAATCATGTGTATCGCATGGATTTGAAGCTATCTCGTTTGTTTCGCATGCAGTTGTAGCTAAATAATCTATATCACAAGTATTTGTAGCTAAACCATTTGTTTCGCATGGATTTGAAGCTACGCCTTCTACTTCGCATTGATTTGAAGCTAAATCATTTATTTCGCATGGAATTGAAGCCACCTCGTTTGTTCCTCCAGCTTTTGAAGCTATATCACTTATATCGCAAGTATTTGAAGCTAAATCATATGTGTCGCATGGATTTGAAGCTAACGCGTTCGTTTTG
The DNA here is from genome assembly GCF_051020955.1 of Megalopta genalis. Taxonomy (NCBI): domain Eukaryota; kingdom Metazoa; phylum Arthropoda; class Insecta; order Hymenoptera; family Halictidae; genus Megalopta; species Megalopta genalis. Next base: position 8,167 of record NW_027478039.1, read on the forward strand.
TCTGCAGGTGTAGCTAAATAATGTATATCACAAGTATTTGTAGCTAAACGATTTGTTTCGCATGGATTTGAAGCTACGCCTTCTACTTCGCATTGATTAGAAGCTAAATCATGTGTCTCGCATGGATTTGAAGCTAACTCGTTCGTTTCGCCTCCATTTGAAACTATGTCACTTATATCGCAAGTATTTAAAGCTAAATCATATGTGCCGCATGGATTTGAAACTGAACCTACTACATCGCATTGATTTGAAGCTAAATCATTTGTTTCGCATGGATTTGAATCTAAGCCTTGTCCTTCGAATTGATTAGAAGCTAAATCATGTGTCTCGCATGGATTTGAAGCTAACTCGTTCGTTTCGCCTCCATTTCAAACTATGTCACTTATATCGCAAGTATTTAAAGCTAAATCATATGTGCCGCATGGATTTGAAGCTAAGCCTTCTACTTCGCATTCATCTGAAGCTAATCCATTTGTTTCGCATGGATCTGAAGCTAAGCCTTCTACTTCGCATTGATTTGAAGCTAAATCATTTATTTCGCATGGAATTGAAGCCACCTCGTTTGTTCCTCCAGCTTTTGAAGCTATATCACTTATATCGCAAGTATTTGAAGCTAAATCATATGTGCCGCATGGATTTGAAGCTGAACCTACTACATCACATTGATTTGAAGCTAAATCTTGTGTATCGCATGGATTTGAAGCTAAACCTTCCACATCGCAATGATTTGAAGCTAAATCATGTGTATCGCATGGATTTGAAGCTGACTCGTTCGTTTCGCATGCAGTTGTAGCTAAATAATGTATATCACAAGTATTTGTAGCTAAACCATTTGTTTTGCATGGATTTGAAGCTAAGCCTTCTACTTCGCATTCATTTGAAGCTAAATCATTTGTTTCGCATGGATTTGAATCTAAGCATTGTACTTCGAATTGATTTGAAGCTAAATCATGTGTTTCGCATGGATTTGAAGCTAAACCTTCTACATCGCATTGATTTGCAGCTGAATCATGTGTTTCGCATGGATTAGAAGCTACCTCGTTTGTTCCTACAGCTTTTGAAGCTATATCACTTATATCGCAAGTATTTGAAGCTAAATCATATGTGTCGCATGGATTTGTAGCTGAACCGACTACATCGCATTCATTTGAAGCTAAATCTTGTGTATCGCATGGATTTGAAGCTAAACCTTCTATATCGCATTGATTTGAAGATAAATCGTGTGTTTCGCATAGATTTGAAGCTAACTCGTTCGTTTCGCCTGCAGTTGAAGATAAGTCATGTGTATAACAAGTATTTGAAGCTAAACCATTTGTTTCGCATGGATTTGAAGCTACGCCTTCCACTTCGCATTGATTTGAAGCTAACTCGTTCGTTTCGCCTGCAGTTGAACCTACATCACTTATATCGCAAGTATTTGAAGCTAAATCATGTATATCGCGTGGATTTTGAAGCTAACTCGTTTGATTAGTCTGCATTTGAAGCTATATCACTTATACCCCAAGTGTTTGAAGCTAAGTCATTTGTTTCGCGTGGATTTGAAGCTAAACCTTATACATCGCATTGATTTGAAGCTAAATCATGTGTCTCGCATGGATTTGAAGCAAACTTGTTTGTGCCGCATGCAGTTGTAGCTAAATAATGTATATCACAAGTATTTGTAGCTAATCCATTTGTTTCGCATGGATCTGAAGCTAAGCCTTCTACTTCGCATTAATTTGAAGTTAAATCATTTGTTTCGCATGGAATTGAAGCTTCCTCGTTTGTTCCTCCAGCTTTTGAAGCTATATCACTTATATCGCAAGTATTTGAAGCTAAATCATATGTGTCGCATGGATTTGAAGCTGAACCTACTTCATCGCATTAATTTGAAGCTAAATCTTGTGTATCGCATGGATTTGAAGCTAAACCTTCCACATCGCAATGATTTGAAGCTAAATCATGTGTATCGCATGGATTTGAAGCTGACTCGTTCGTTTCGCATGCAGTTGTAGCTAAATAATGTATATCACAAGTATTTGTAGCTAAACCATTTGTTTTGCATGGATTTGAAGCTAAGCCTTCTACTTCGCATTCATTTGAATTTAAATCATTTGATTCGCATGGATTTGAATCTAAGCATTGTACTTCGAATTGATTTGAAGCTAAATCATGTGTTTCGCATGGATTTGAAGCTAAACCTTCTACATCGCATTGATTTGCAGCTGAATCATGTGTTTCGCATGGATTTGAAGCTACCTCGTTTGTTCCTACAGCTTTTGAAGCTATATCACTTATATCGCAAGTATTTGAAGCTAAATCATATGTGTCGCATGGATTTGTAGCTGAACCGACTACATCGCATTCATTTGAAGCTAAATCTTGTGTATCGCATGGATTTGAAGCTAAACCTTCTACATCGCATTGATTTGAAGATAAATCGTGTGTTTCGCATAGATTTGAAGCTAACTCGTTAGTTTCGCATGCAGTTGTAGCTAAATAATGTATATCACAAGTATTTGTAGCTAAACCATTTGTTTCGAATGGATTTGAAGCTACGCCTTCTACTTCGCATTGATTTGAAGCTAAATCATTTGTTTCGCATAGAATTGAAGCTACCTCGTTTGTTCCTGCTGCTTTTGAAGCTATATCACTTATATCGCATGGATTTGAAGCTGAACCTACTACATCGCATTGATTTGAATCTAAATCTTGTATATCGCATGGATTTGAAGCAAACTATCTACATCGCATTGATTTGAAGCTTAATCATGTGTATCGCATGGATTTGAAGCTAAACCTTCTACATCACATTGATTTGCAGCTAAATCATGTGTTTCGCATGGATTTGAAGCTAACTCGTTCGTTTCGCATGCAGTTGTAGCTAAATAATGTATATCACAAGTATTTGTAGCTAAACCATTTGTTTTGCATGGATTTGAAGCTAAGCCTTCTACTTCGCATTCATTTGAAGCTAAATCATTTGTTTCGCATGGATTTGAATCTAAGCATTGTACTTCGAATTGATTTGAAGCTAAATCATGTGTTTCGCATGGATTTGAAGCTAATCCTTCTACATCGCATTGATTTGCAGCTGAATCATGTGTTTCGCATGGATTTGAAGCTACCTCGTTTGTTCCTACAGCTTTTGAAGCTATATCACTTATATCGCAAGTATTTGAAGCTAAATCATATGTGTCGCATGGATTTGTAGCTGAACCGACTGCGTCGCATTCATTTGAAGCTAAATCTTGTGTATCGCATGGATTTGAAGCTAAACCTTCTATATCGCATTGATTTGAAGATAAATCGTGTGTTTCGCATAGATTTGAAGCTAACTCGTTAGTTTCGCATGCAGTTGTAGCTAAATAATGTATATCACAAGTATTTGTAGCTAAACCATTTGTTTCGAATGGATTTGAAGCTACGCCTTCTACTTCGCATTGATTTGAAGCTAAATCATTTATTTCGCATAGAATTGAAGCTACCTCGTTTGTTCCTGCTGCTTTTGAAGCTATATCACTTATATCGCATGGATTTGAAGCTGAACCTACTACATCGCATTGATTTGAATCTAAATCTTGTATATCGCATGGATTTGAAGCTAAACCTCCTACATCGCATTGATTTGAAGCTGAATCATGTGTATCGCATGGATTTGAAGCTAACTCGTTTGTTTCGCATGCAGTTGTAGCTAAATAATCTATATCACAAATATTTGTAGCTAAACCATTTGTTTCGCGTGGATTTGAAGCTACGCCTTCTACTTCGCATTGATTTGAAGCTAAATCATTTGTTTCGCATGGAATTGAAGCCACCTCGTTTGTTCCTCCAGCTTTTGAAGCTATATCACTTATATCGCAAGTATTTGAAGCTAAATCATATGTGTAGCATGGATTTGAAGCTGTACATTCTACATCGCATTGATTTGAAGTTAAATCTTGTGTATCGCATGGATTTGAAGCAAACCTTCTACATCGCATTGATTTGAAGATAAATCGTGTTTTTCGCATGGATTTGATGCTAACTCGTTAGTTTCGCATGCAGTTGTAGCTAAATAATCTATATCACAAGTATTTGTAGCTAAACAATTTGTTTCGCATGGATTTGAAGCTAAGCCTTCTACTTCGCATTCATTTGAAGCTAAATCACTTGTTTCGCATGGATTTGAATCTAAGCCTTGTCCTTCGAATTGATTTGAAGCTAAATCATGTGTTTCGTATGGATTTGAAGCTAAACCTTCTACATCGCATTGATTTGAAGCTAAACCTACTATATTCTATTGATTTGAAACTAAACCTTCTACATCGCATTGATTTGAAGATACATCGTGTGTTTCGCTTGGATTTGAAGCTAACTCGTTAGTTTCGCATGCAGTTGTAGCTAAATAATGTATATCACAAGTATTTGTAGCTAAACCATTCGTTTTGCATGGATTTGAAGCTAAGCCTTCTACTTCGCATTAATTGGAAGATAAATCACGTGTTTTGCATGGATTTGAAGCTAAACCTTCTACATCGCATTGATTTGAAGCTAAATCATGTGTTTCGCATGCAGATGAGGCTAGATCATGTCTTGCACAAGTATTTGTGAATGAACCATTTGAATTGCATTGATTTGAACCCGAGCCTTCTACTTCTCACTGATTTGCAGCTAAATAATGTATTTCGCATGGATTTGAAGCTAATCCTTCTACATCGCATTGATTTGCAGCTGAATCATGTGTTTCGCATGGATTTGAAGCTAACTCGTTCGTTTCGCCTGTATTCGAAGCTATATCACTTATATCGCAAGTATTTGAAGCTAAATCATGTGTTTCGTATGGATTTGAAGCTGAACCTTCTACATCGCATTTATTTGAAGCTAAATCATGTGTCTTGCATGGAATTGAAGCTACCTCGTTTGTTCCTCCAGCATTTGAAGCTATATCACTTATATCGCAAGTATTTTAAGCTAAATCATATGTGTCACATGGTTTTGAAGCTGAACCTTCTACATCGCATTGATTTGAAGCTAAATCTTGTGAATCGCATGGATTTGAAGCTAAACCTTCTACATAGCATTGATTTGAAGCTAAATCATGCGTTTCGCATGGATTTGAAGCAAACTCGTTTGTTCCTCCAGCTTTTGAAGCTATATCACTTATATCGCATGGATTTGAAGCTGAACCTACTACATCGCATTGATTTGAAGCTAAATCTTGTGTATCGCATGGATTTGAAGCAAACTATCTACATCGCATTGATTTGAAGCTAAATCATGTCTCTCGCATGGAATTGAATCTAACTCGTTCGTTTCGCATGCAGTTGTAGCTAAATAATGTATATCACAAGTATTTGTAGTTAAGCCATTTGTTTTGCATGCATTTGAAGCCAAGCCTTCTACTTCGCATTCATTTGAAGCTAAATCATTTGTTTCGCATGGATTTGAATCTAAGCATTGTACTTCGAATTGATTTGAAGATAAATCATGTGTTTCGTATGGATTTGAAGCTGAACCTACTTCATCGCATTAATTTGAAGCTAAATCTTGTGTATCGCATGGATTTGAAGCTAAACCTTCCACATCGCAATGATTTGAAGCTAAATCATGTGTATCGCATGGATTTGAAGCTGACTCGTTCGTTTCGCATGCAGTTGTAGCTAAATAATGTATATCACAAGTATTTGTAGCTAAACCATTTGTTTTGCATGGATTGGAAGCTAAGCCTTCTACTTCGCATTGATTTGAAGCTAAATCATTTGTTTCGCATAGAATTGAAGCTACCTCGTTTGTTCCTGCTGCTTTTGAAGCTATATCACTTATATCGCATGGATTTGAAGCTGAACCTACTACATCGCATTGATTTGAATCTAAATCTTGTATATCGCATGGATTTGAAGCAAACTATCTACATCGCATTGATTTGAAGCTTAATCATGTGTATCGCATGGATTTGAAGCTAAACCTTCTACATCACATTGATTTGCAGCTAAATCATGTGTTTCGCATGGATTTGAAGCTAACTCGTTCGTTTCGCATGCAGTTGTAGCTAAATAATGTATATCACAAGTATTTGTAGCTAAACCATTTGTTTTGCATGGATTTGAAGCTAAGCCTTCTACTTCGCATTCATTTGAAGCTAAATCATTTGTTTCGCATGGATTTGAATCTAAGCATTGTACTTCGAATTGATTTGAAGCTAAATCATGTGTTTCGCATGGATTTGAAGCTAAACCTTCTACATCGCATTGATTTGCAGCTGAATCATGTGTTTCGCATGGATTTGAAGCTACCTCGTTTGATCCTACAGCTTTTGAAGCTATATCACTTATATCGCAAGTATTTGAAGCTAAATCATATGTGTCGCATGGATTTGTAGCTGAACCGACTACATCGCGTTCATTTGAAGCTAAATCTTGTGTATCGCATGGATTTGAAGCTAAACCTTCTATATCGCATTGATTTGAAGATAAATCGTGTGTTTCGCATAGATTTGAAGCTAACTCGTTAGTTTCGCATGCAGTAGTAGCTAAATAATGTATATCACAAGTATTTGTAGCTAAACCATTTGTTTCGAATGGATTTGAAGCTACGCCTTCTACTTCGCATTGATTTGAAGCTAAATCATTTATTTCGCATAGAATTGAAGCTACCTCGTTTGTTCCAGCTGCTTTTGAAGCTATATCACTTATATCGCATGGATTTGAAGCTGAACCTACTACATCGCATTGATTTGAATCTAAATCTTGTATATCGCATGGATTTGAAGCAAACTATCTACATCGCATTGATTTGAAGCTTAATTATGTGTATCGCATGGATTTGAAGCTAAACCTTCTACATCACATTGATTTGCAGCTAAATCATGTGTTTCGCATGGATTTGAAGCTAACTCGTTCGTTTCGCATGCAGTTGTAGCTAAATAATGTATATCACAAGTATTTGTATCTAAACCATTTGTTTTGCATGGATTTGAAGCTAATTCTTCTACTTCGCATTCATTTGAAGCTAAATCATTTGTTTCGCATGGATTTGAATCTAAGCCTTGTAATTCGAATTGATTTGAAGCTAAATCATGTGTTTCGTTTGGATTTGAAGCTAAATCATGTGTTTCGTTTGGATTTGAAGCTAAACCTTCTACTACGCATTGATTTGAAGTTAAATCATTTGTTTCGCATGGAATTGAAGCATCCTCGTTTGTTCCTCCAGCTTTTGAAGCTATATCACTTATATCGCAAGTATTTGAAGCTAAATCATATGTGTCGCATGGATTTGAAGCTGAACCTACAACATCGCATTCATTTGAAGCTAAATCTTTTGTTTCGCATGGATTTGAATCTAAGCATTGTACTTCGAATTGATTTGAAGCTAAATCATGTGTTTCGCATGGAATTGAAGCTACCTCGTTTGTTCCTACAGCTTTTGAAGCTATATCACTTATATCGCAAGTATTTGAAGCTAAATCATGTGTTTCGTATGGATTTCAAGCTAAACCTTCTACATCGCAATGATTGGAAGCTAAATCTTGAGTATGGCATGGATTTGAAGCTAAACCTTCTACATCGCATTGATTTGAAGCTGAATCATGTGTATCGCATGGATTTGAAGCTAACTCGTTTGTTTCGCATGCAGTTCTAGCTAAATAATGTATATCACAAGTATTTGTAGCTAAACCATTTGTTTTGCATGGATTTGAAGCTAAGCCTTCTACTTCGCATTCATTTGAAGCTAAGTCACTTGTTTCGCATGGATTTGAATCTAAGCCTTGTCCTTCGAATTGATTTGAAGCTAAATCATGTGTTTCGTATGGATTTCAAGCTAAACCTTCTACATCGCAATGATTGGAAGCTAAATCTTGAGTATGGCATGGATTTGAAGCTAAACCTTCTACATCGCATTGATTTGAAGCTGAATCATGTGTATCGCATGGATTTGATGCTAACTCGTTTGTTTCGCATGCAGTTGTAGCTAAATAATCTATATCACAAATATTTGTAGCTAAACCATTTGTTTCGCGTGGATTTGAAGCTACGCCTTCTACTTCGCATTGATTTGAAGCTAAATCATTTGTTTCGCATGGAATTGAAGCCACCTCGTTTGTTCCTCCAGCTTTTGAAGCTATATCACTTATATCGCAAGTATTTGAAGCTAAATCATATGTGTAGCATGGATTTGAAGCTGTACATTCTACATCGCATTGATTTGAAGTTAAATCTTGTGTATCGCATGGATTTGAAGCAAACCTTCTACATCGCATTGATTTGAAGATAAATCGTGTTTTTCGCATGGATTTGATGCTAACTCGTTAGTTTCGCATGCAGTTGTAGCTAAATAATCTATATCACAAGTATTTGTAGCTAAACAATTTGTTTCGCATGGATTTGAAGCTAAGCCTTCTACTTCGCATTCATTTGAAGCTAAATCACTTGTTTCGCATGGATTTGAATCTAAGCCTTGTCCTTCGAATTGATTTGAAGCTAAATCATGTGTTTCGTATGGATTTGAAGCTAAACCTTCTACATCGCATTGATTTGAAGCTAAACCTACTATATTCTATTGATTTGAAACTAAACCTTCTACATCGCATTGATTTGAAGATACATCGTGTGTTTCGCTTGGATTTGAAGCTAACTCGTTAGTTTCGCATGCAGTTGTAGCTAAATAATGTATATCACAAGTATTTGTAGCTAAACCATTTGTTTTGCATGGATTTGAAGCTAAGCCTTCTACTTCGCATTAATTGGAAGATAAATCACGTGTTTTGCATGGATTTGAAGCTAAACCTTCTACATCGCATTGATTTGAAGCTAAATCATGTGTTTCGCATGCAGATGAGGCTAGATCATGTCTTGCACAAGTATTTGTGAATGAACCATTTGAATTGCATTGATTTGAACCCGAGCCTTCTACTTCTCACTGATTTGCAGCTAAATAATGTATTTCGCATGGATTTGAAGCTAATCCTTCTACATCGCATTGATTTGCAGCTGAATCATGTGTTTCGCATGGATTTGAAGCTAACTCGTTCGTTTCGCCTGTATTCGAAGCTATATCACTTATATCGCAAGTATTTGAAGCTAAATCATGTGTTTCGTATGGATTTGAAGCTGAACCTTCTACATCGCATTTATTTGAAGCTAAATTATGTGTCTTGCATGGAATTGAAGCTACCTCGTTTGTTCCTCCAGCTTTTGAAGCTATATCACTTATATCGCAAGTATTTTAAGCTAAATCATATGTGTCACATGGTTTTGAAGCTGAACCTTCTACATCGCATTGATTTGAAGCTAAATCTTGTGAATCGCATGGATTTGAAGCTAAACCTTCTACATCGCATTGATTTGAAGCTAAATCGTGTGTTTCGCGTGGATTTGAAGCTATCTCGTTAGTTTCGCATGCAGTTGTAGCTAAATAATCTATATCACAAGTATTTGTAGCTAAACCATTTGTTTCGCATGGAATTGAAGCTTCCTCATTTGTTCCTCCAGCTTTTGAAGCTATATCACTTATATCGCATGGATTTGAAACTGAACCTACTACATCGCATTGATTTGAAGCTAAATCTTGTGTATCGCGTGGATTTGAAGCTAAACCTTCTACATCGCATTGATTTGAATCTAGATCTTGTGTATCGCATGGATTTGAAGCTAAACCTTCTACATCACATTGATTTGCAGCTAAAGCATGTGTTTCGCATGGATTTGAAGCTAACTCGTTCGTTTCGCCTGCAGTTGAAACTACATCACTTATATCGCAAGTATTTGAAGCTAAAACATGTGTATCGCGTGGATTTGGAAGCTAACTCGTTTGGTTACTCTGCATTTGAAGCTATATCACTTATACCCCAAGTGTTTGAAGCTAAATCATTTGTTTCGCGTGGATTTAAAGCTAAACCTTCTACATCGCATTGATTTGAAGCTAAATCTTGTGTATCGCATGGATTTGAAGCTAAACCTTCCACATCGCATTGATTTGAAGCTAAATCATGTGTTTCGCATGGATTTGAAGCTAACTCGTTCGTTTAGCCTGCAGTTGCATCTACATCACTTATATCGCAGGTATTTGAAGCTGAATCATGTGTAACGCGTGGATTTTGAAGCTAACTCGTTTGATTAGTTTGCATTTGAAGCTATATCACTTATACCCCAAGTGATTGAAGCTAAATCATTTGTTTCGCGTGGATTTGAAGCTAAACCTTCTACATCGCATTGATTTGAAGCTAAATCATGTGTATCGCATGGATTTGAAGCTAAACCTTCTACATCGCATTGATTTGCAGGCTAAATCATGTGTTTCGCATGGATTTGAAGCTAAACCTTCTACATAGCATTGATTCGAAGCTAAATCATGCGTTTCGCATGGATTTGAAGCAAACTCGTTTGTTCCTCCAGCTTTTGAAGCTATATCACTTATATCGCATGGATTTGAAGCTGAACCTACTACATCGCATTGATTTGAAGCTAAATCTTGTGTATCGCATGGATTTGAAGCAAACTATCTACATCGCATTGATTTGAAGCTAAATCATGTCTCTCGCATGGAATTGAATCTAACTCGTTCGTTTCGCATGCAGTTGTAGCTAAATAATGTATATCACAAGTATTTGTAGTTAAGCCATTTGTTTTGCATGGATTTGAAGCCAAGCCTTCTACTTCGCATTCATTTGAAGCTAAATCATTTGTTTCGCATGGATTTGAATCTAAGCATTGTACTTCGAATTGATTTGAAGATAAATCATGTGTTTCGTATGGATTTGAAGCTGAACCTACTACATCGCATTAATTTGAAGCTAAATCTTGTGTATCGCATGGATTTGAAGCTAAACCTTCCACATCGCAATGATTTGAAGCTAAATCATGTGTATCGCATGGATTTGAAGCTGACTCGTTCGTTTCGCATGCAGTTGTAGCTAAATAATGTATATCACAAGTATTTGTAGCTAAACCATTTGTTTTGCATGGATTTGAAGCTAAGCCTTCTACTTCGCATTCATTTGAATTTAAATCATTTGATTCGCATGGATTTGAATCTAAGCATTGTACTTCGAATTGATTTGAAGCTAAATCATGTGTTTCGCATGGATTTGAAGCTAAACCTTCTACATCGCATTGATTTGCAGCTGAATCATGTGTTTCGCATGGATTTGAAGCTACCTCGTTTGTTCCTACAGCTTTTGAAGCTATATCACTTATATCGCAAGTATTTGAAGCTAAATCATATGTGTCGCATGGATTTGTAGCTGAACCGACTACATCGCATTCATTTGAAGCTAAATCTTGTGTATCGCATGGATTTGAAGCTAAACCTTCTACATCGCATTGATTTGAAGATAAATCGTGTGTTTCGCATAGATTTGAAGCTAACTCGTTAGTTTCGCATGCAGTTGTAGCTAAATAATGTATATCACAAGTATTTGTAGCTAAACCATTTGTTTCGAATGGATTTGAAGCTACGCCTTCTACTTCGCATTGATTTGAAGCTAAATCATTTGTTTCGCATAGAATTGAAGCTACCTCGTTTGTTCCTGCTGCTTTTGAAGCTATATCACTTATATCGCATGGATTTGAAGCTGAACCTACTACATCGCATTGATTTGAATCTAAATCTTGTATATCGCATGGATTTGAAGCAAACTATCTACATCGCATTGATTTGAAGCTTAATCATGTGTATCGCATGGATTTGAAGCTAAACCTTCTACATCACATTGATTTGCAGCTAAATCATGTGTTTCGCATGGATTTGAAGCTAACTCGTTCGTTTCGCATGCAGTTGTAGCTAAATAATGTATATCACAAGTATTTGTAGCTATACCATTTGTTTTGCATGGATTTGAAGCTAAGCCTTCTACTTCGCATTCATTTGAAGCTAAATCATTTGTTTCGCATGGATTTGAATCTAAGCATTGTACTTCGAATTGATTTGAAGCTAAATCATGTGTTTCGCATGGATTTGAAGCTAAACCTTCTACATCGCATTGATTTGAAGTTAAATCATTTGTTTCGCATGGAATTGAAGCATCCTCGTTTGTTCCTCCAGCTTTTGAAGCTATATCACTTATATCGCAAGTATTTGAAGCTAAATCATATGTGTCGCATGGATTTGAAGCTGAACCTACAACATCGCATTCATTTGAAGCTAAATCTTTTGTTTCGCATGGATTTGAATCTAAGCATTGTACTTCGAATTGATTTGAAGCTAAATCATGTGTTTCGCATGGAATTGAAGCTACCTCGTTTGTTCCTACAGCTTTTGAAGCTATATCACTTATATCGCAAGTATTTGAAGCTAAATCATGTGTTTCGTATGGATTTCAAGCTAAACCTTCTACATCGCAATGATTGGAAGCTAAATCTTGAGTATGGCATGGATTTGAAGCTAAACCTTCTACATCGCATTGATTTGAAGCTGAATCATGTGTATCGCATGGATTTGAAGCTAACTCGTTTGTTTCGCATGCAGTTCTAGCTAAATAATGTATATCACATGTATTTGTAGCTAAACCATTTGTTTTGCATGGATTTGAAGCTAAGCCTTCTACTTCGCATTCATTTGAAGCTAAGTCACTTGTTTCGCATGGATTTGAATCTAAGCCTTGTCCTTCGAATTGATTTGAAGCTAAATCATGTGTTTCGTATGGATTTCAAGCTAAACCTTCTACATCGCAATGATTGGAAGCTAAATCTTGAGTATGGCATGGATTTGAAGCTAAACCTTCTACATTGCATTGATTTGAAGCTGAATCATGTGTATCGCATGGATTTGAAGCTATCTCGTTTGTTTCGCATGCAGTTGTAGCTAAATAATCTATATCACAAGTATTTGTAGCTAAACCATTTGTTTCGCATGGATTTGAAGCTACGCCTTCTTCTTCGCATTGATTTGAAGCTAAATCATTTGTTTCGCATGGAATTGAAGCCACCTCGTTTGTTCCTCCAGCTTTTGAAGCTATATCACTTATATCGCAAGTATTTGAAGCTAAATCATATGTGTCGCATGGATTTGAAGCTGAAGCTTCTACATCGCATTGATTTGAAGTTAAATCTTGTGTATCGCATGGATTTGAAGCAAACCTTCTACATCGCATTGATTTGAAGATAAATCGTGTGTTTCGCATGGATTTGATGCTAACTCGTTAGTTTCGCATGCAGTTGTAGCTAAATAATCTATATCACAAGTATTTGTAGCTAAACCATTTGTTTCGCACGGATTTGAAGTTACGCCTACTACTTCGCATTGATTTGAAGCTAAATCATTTGTTTCGCATGGAATTGAAGCTACCTCGTTTGTTCCTCCAGCTTTTGAAGCTGTATCACTTATATCGCAAGTATTTGAAGCTAAATCACGTGTTACGCTTGGATTTGAAGCTAAACCTTCTACATCGCATTGATTTGAATCTAAATCATGTTTCTCGCATGGAATTGAAGCTATCTCGTTTGTTCCTACAGCTTTTGAAGCTATATCACTTATATTCGCAAGTATTTGAAGCTAAACCATTCGTTTCCCATGGATTTGAAGCTAAGCCTTCTACTACGCATTGATTTGAAGCTAAATCATTTGTTACGCTTGGGTGTGAAGCTAAATCGTTGGTTTCGAATGCAGCTGAATGTAAATCATGTATTTCACAAGTATTTGATGCTAAATCATGTGTTTCGTACGTATTTGTAGCTTACTTGATTGTTTCGCCTGCATTTGAAGCTATATCACTTATATTCGCAAGTATTTAAAGCTAAATCATTCGTTTCGCATGGATTTGATGCTAAATCATGTGATTCGCATGGATTTGAAGCTAACTCGTTTGTTTTGCCTGCATTTGAAGCTACATCACTTATATTCGCATGTATTTGATACTTAATCATTCGCTTCGCATCGATTTGAAGCTAAGCCTTCCACTTCGCATTGATTTTAAGCTAAATCATTCGTTTCGCTTGGATTTGAAGCTAACTCGTTTATTTCGCATGCAGTTGAAGATAAATCATGTGTATAACAAGTATTTGAAGCTAAACCATTTGTTTCGCATGGATTTGAAGCTACGCCTTCCACTTCGCATTGATTTGAAGCTAACTCGTTCGTTTCGCCTGCAGTTGAAGATAAATCATGTGTATAACAAGTATTTGAAGCTAAACCATTTGTTTCGCATGGATTTGAAGCTACGCCTTCCACTTCGCATTGATTTGAAGCTAACTCGTTCGTTTCGCCTGCAGTTGAACCTACATCACTTATATCGCAAGTATTTGAAGCTAAATCATGTATATCGCGTGGATTTTGAAGCTAACTCGTTTGATTAGTCTGCATTTGAAGCTATATCACTTATACCCCAAGTGTTTGAAGCTAAGTCATTTGTTTCGCGTGGATTTGAAGCTAAACCTTATACATCGCATTGATTTGAAGCTAAATCATGCGTCTCGCATGGATTTGAAGCAAACTTGTTTGTGCCGCATGCAGTTGTAGCTAAATAATGTATATCACAAGTATTTGTAGCTAATCCATTTGTTTCGCATGGATCTGAAGCTAAGCCTTCTACTTCGCATTAATTTGAAGTTAAATCATTTGTTTCGCATGGAATTGAAGCTTCCTCGTTTGTTCCTCCAGCTTTTGAAGCTATATCACTTATATCGCAAGTATTTGAAGCTAAATCATATGTGTCGCATGGATTTGAAGCTGAACCTACTACATCGCATTAATTTGAAGCTAAATCTTGTGTATCGCATGGATTTGAAGCTAAACCTTCCACATCGCAATGATTTGAAGCTAAATCATGTGTATCGCATGGATTTGAAGCTGACTCGTTCGTTTCGCATGCAGTTGTAGCTAAATAATGTATATCACAAGTATTTGTAGCTAAACCATTTGTTTTGCATGGATTTGAAGCTAAGCCTTCTACTTCGCATTCATTTGAATTTAAATCATTTGATTCGCATGGATTTGAATCTAAGCATTGTACTTCGAATTGATTTGAAGCTAAATCATGTGTTTCGCATGGATTTGAAGCTAAACCTTCTACATCGCATTGATTTGCAGCTGAATCATGTGTTTCGCATGGATTTGAAGCTACCTCGTTTGTTCCTACAGCTTTTGAAGCTATATCACTTATATCGCAAGTATTTGAAGCTAAATCATATGTGTCGCATGGATTTGTAGCTGAACCGACTACATCGCATTCATTTGAAGCTAAATCTTGTGTATCGCATGGATTTGAAGCTAAACCTTCTACATCGCATTGAATTGAAGATAAATCGTGTGTTTCGCATAGATTTGAAGCTAACTCGTTAGTTTCGCACGCAGTTGTAGCTAAATAATGTATATCACAAGTATTTGTAGCTAAACCATTTGTTTCGCATGGATTTGAAGCTACGCCTTCTACTTCGCATTGATTTGAAGCTAAATCATTTGTTTCGCATAGAATTGAAGCTACCTCGTTTGTTCCTGCTGCTTTTGAAGCTATATCACTTATATCGCATGGATTTGAAGCTGAACCTACTACATCGCAATCATTGGAAGCTAAATCTTGTATATCGCATGGATTTGAAGCAAACTATCTACATCGCATTGATTTGAAGCTTAATCATGTGTCTCGCATGGAATTGAAGCTACCTCGTTTGTTCCTACAGCTTTTGAAGCTATATCACTTATATCGCAAGTATTTGAAGCTAAATCATATGTGTCGCATGTATTAGAAGCTGAACCTACTACATCGCATTCATTTGAAGCTAAATCATTTGTTTCGCATGGATTTGAATCTAAGCCTTGTCCTTCGAATTGATTTGAAGCTAAATCATGTGTTTCGTATGGATTTCAAGCTAAACCTTCTACATCGCAATGATTGGAAGCTAAATCTTGAGTATGGCATGGATTTGAAGCTAAACCTCCTACATCGCATTGATTTGAAGCTGAATCATGTGTATCGCATGGATTTGAAGCTAACTCGTTTGTTTCGCATGCAGTTGTAGCTAAATAATCTATATCACAAGTATTTGTAGCTAAACCATTCGTTTTGCATGGATTTGAAGCTAAGCCTTCTACTTCGCATTCATTTGAAGCTAAGTCACTTGTTTCGCATGGATTTGAATCTAAGCCTTGTCCTTCGAATTGATTTGAAGCTAAATCATGTGTTTCGTATGGATTTCAAGCTAAACCTTCTACATCGCAATGATTGGAAGCTAAATCTTGAGTATGGCATGGATTTGAAGCTAAACCTTCTACATCGCATTGATTTGAAGCTGAATCATGTGTATCGCATGGATTTGATGCTAACTCGTTTGTTTTGCATGCAGTTGTAGCTAAATAATCTATATCACAAATATTTGTAGCTAAACCATTTGTTTCGCGTGGATTTGAAGCTACGCCTTCTACTTCGCATTGATTTGAAGCTAAATCATTTGTTTCGCATGGAATTGAAGCCACCTCGTTTGTTCCTCCAGCTTTTGAAGCTATATCACTTATATCGCAAGTATTTGAAGCTAAATCATATGTGTAGCATGGATTTGAAGCTGTACATTCTACATCGCATTGATTTGAAGTTAAATCTTGTGTATCGCATGGATTTGAAGCAAACCTTCTACATCGCATTCATTTGAAGATAAATCGTGTTTTTCGCATGGATTTGATGCTAACTCGTTAGTTTCGCATGCAGTTGTAGCTAAATAATCTATATCACAAGTATTTGTAGCTAAACAATTTGTTTCGCATGGATTTGAAGCTAAGCCTTCTACTTCGCATTCATTTGAAGCTAAATCACTTGTTTCGCATGGATTTGAATCTAAGCCTTGTCCTTCGAATTGATTTGAAGCTAAATCATGTGTTTCGTATGGATTTGAAGCTAAACCTTCTACATCGCATTGATTTGAAGCTAAACCTACTATATTCTATTGATTTGAAACTAAACCTTCTACATCGCATTGATTTGAAGATACATCGTGTGTTTCGCTTGGATTTGAAGCTAACTCGTTAGTTTCGCATGCAGTTGTAGCTAAATAATGTATATCACAAGTATTTGTAGCTAAACCATTTGTTTTGCATGGATTTGAAGCTAAGCCTTCTACTTCGCATTAATTGGAAGATAAATCACGTGTTTTGCATGGATTTGAAGCTAAACCTTCTACATCGCATTGATTTGAAGCTAAATCATGTGTTTCGCATGGATTTGAAGCTAACTCGTTCGTTTCGCCTGCAGTTGAAACTACATCACTTATATCGCAAGTATTTGAAGCTAAATCATGTGTATCGCGTGGATTTGGAAGCTAACTCGTTTGTTTAGTCTGCATTTGAAGCTATATCACTTATACCCCAAGTGTTTGAAGCTAAATCATTTGTTTCGCGTGGATTTAAAGCTAAACCTTCTACATCGCATTGATTTGAAGCTAAATCTTGTGTATCGCATGGATTTGAAGCTAAACCTTCCACATCGCATTGATTTGAAGCTAAATCATGTGTTTCGCATGGATTTGAAGCTAACTCGTTCGTTTAGCCTGCAGTTGCATCTACATCACTTATATCGCAGGTATTTGAAGCTGAATCATGTGTAACGCGTGGATTTTGAAGCTAACTCGTTTGATTAGTTTGCATTTGAAGCTATATCACTTATACCCCAAGTGATTGAAGCTAAATCATTTGTTTCGCGTGGATTTGAAGCTAAACCTTCTACATCGCATTGATTTGAAGCTAAATCATGTGTATCGCATGGATTTGAAGCTAAACCTTCTACATCGCATTGATTTGCAGGCTAAATCATGTGTTTCGCATGGATTTGAAGCTAAACCTTCTACATAGCATTGATTTGAAGCTAAATCATGCGTTTCGCATGGATTTGAAGCAAACTCGTTTGTTCCTCCAGCTTTTGAAGCTATATCACTTATATCGCATGGATTTGAAGCTGAACCTACTACATCGCATTGATTTGAAGCTAAATCTTGTGTATCGCATGGATTTGAAGCAAACTATCTACATCGCATTGATTTGAAGCTAAATCATGTCTCTCGCATGGAATTGAATCTAACTCGTTCGTTTCGCATGCAGTTGTAGCTAAATAATGAATATCACAAGTATTTGTAGTTAAGCCATTTGTTTTGCATGGATTTGAAGCCAAGCCTTCTACTTCGCATTCATTTGAAGCTAAATCATTTGTTTCGCATGGATTTGAATCTAAGCATTGTACTTCGAATTGATTTGAAGATAAATCATGTGTTTCGTATGGATTTGAAGCTGAACCTTCTACATTGCATTGATTTGAAGCTAAATCATGTGTATCGCATGGATTTGAAGTTAACTCGTTTGTTTCGCATGCAGTTGTAGCTAAATAATGAATATCACAAGTATTTGTAGTTAAGCCATTTGTTTTGCATGGATTTGAAGCCAAGCCTTCTACTTCGCATTGATTTGCAGCTGAATCATGTGTTTCGCATGGATTTGAAGCTAACTCGTTCGTTGCGCATGCAGTTATATCTAAATAACGTATATCACAAGTATTTGAAGCTAAACCATTTGATTCGCATGGATTTGAAGCTAAGCCTTCTACTTCGCATTAATTGGAAGATAAATCACGTGTTTTGCATGGATTTGAAGCTAAACCTTCTACATCGCATTGATTTGAAGCTAAATCATGTGTTTCGCATGCAGATGAGGCTAGATCATGTCTTGCACAAGTATTTGAAGATGAACCATTTGAATTGCATTGATTTGAACCCGAGCCTTCTACTTCTCACTGATTTGCAGCTAAATAATGTATTTCGCATGGATTTGAAGCTAATCCTTCTACATCGCATTGATTTGCAGCTGAATCATGTGTTTCGCATGGATTTGAAGCTAACTCGTTCGTTTCGCCTGTATTCGAAGCTATATCACTTATATCGCAAGTATTTGAAGCTAAATCATGTGTTTCGTATGGATTTGAAGCTGAACCTTCTACATCGCATTTATTTGAAGCTAAATCATGTGTCTTGCATGCAATTGAAGCTACCTCGTTTGTTCCTCCAGCTTTTGAAGCTATATCACTTATATCGCAAGTATTTTAAGCTAAATCATATGTGTCACATGGTTTTGAAGCTGAACCTTCTACATCGCATTGATTTGAAGCTAAATCTTGTGAATCGCATGGATTTGAAGCTAAACCTTCTACATCGCATTGATTTGAAGCTAAATCGTGTGTTTCGCGTGGATTTGAAGCTATCTCGTTAGTTTCGCCTGCAGTTGAAACTACATCACTTATATCGCAAGTATTTGAAGCTAAATCATGTGTATCGCGTGGATTTGGAAGCTAACTCGTTTGGTTAGTCTGCATTTGAAGCTATATCACTTATACCCCAAGTGTTTGAAGCTAAATCATTTGTTTCGCGTGGATTTAAAGCTAAACCTTCTACATCGCATTGATTTGAAGCTAAATCTTGTGTATCGCATGGATTTGAAGCTAAACCTTCCACATCGCATTGATTTGAAGCTAAATCATGTGTATCGCATGGATTTGAAGCTAACTCGTTCGTTTCGCATGCAGTCGTAGCTAAATAATGTATATCACAAGTATTTGTAGCTAAACCATTTGTTTTGCATTGATTTGAAGCTAAATCATGTGTATCGCATGGATTTGAAGCTAACTCGTTTGTTTCGCATTTAGTTGTAGCTAAATAATGTATATCACAAGTATTTGTAGTTAAACCATTTGTTTTGCATGGATTTGCAGCTAAACATTCTACATAGCATTGATTTGAAGCTAAATCATGCGTTTCGCATGGATTTGAAGCAAACTCGTTTGTTCCGCATGCAGTTGTAGCTAAATAATGTATATCACAAGTATTTGTAGCTAATCCATTTGTTCCGCATGGATCTGAAGCTAAGCCTTCTACTTCGCATTGATTGAAGTTAAATCATTTGTTTCGCATGGAATTGAAGCTTCCTCATTTGTTCCTCCAGCTTTTGAAGCTATATCACTTATATCGCATGGATTTGAAACTGAACCTACTACATCGCATTGATTTAAAGCTAAATCTTGTGTATCGCATGGATTTGAAGCAAACTATCTACATCGCATTGATTTGCAGCTAAATCATGTGTTTCGAATGGATTTGAAGCTAACTCGTTCGTTTCGCATGCAGTTGTACCTAAATAATGTATATCACAAGTATTTGTAGCTAAACCATTTGTTTCACATGGATTTGAAGCTGAACCTTCTACATCACATTGATTTGCCGCTAAATCATGTGTTTCGCGTGGATTTGAAGCTAACTCGTTCGTTTTGCCTGCTGTTGAATCTACATCACTTATATCGCAAGTGTTTGAAGCTAAATCAAGTGTATCGCGTGATTTTGAAGCTAACTCGTTTGATTAGTCTGCATTTGAAGCTACATCATTTATACCCCAAGTGATTGAAGCTAAATCATTTGTTTCGCGTGGATTGAAGCTAAACCTTCTACGTCGCATTGATTTGAAGCTAAATCATGTGTATCGCATGGATTTGATGCTAAACCTTCTACATCGCATTGATTTGCAGGCTAAATCATGTCTTTCGCATGGATTTGAAGCTAACTCGTTCGTTTCGCCTGTATTCGAAGCTAAATCACATATATCGAAAGTATTTGAAGCTAAATCATGTGTTACGCTTGGATTTGAAGCTAAACCTTCTACATCGCATTGATTTGAAGCTAAATCATGTATATAGCATGGATTTGAAGGTAACTCGTTTGTTTCGCATGCAGTTGTAGCTAAATAATGTATATCACAAGCATTTGTAGCTAAACCATTTGTTTTGCATGGATTTGAAGCTACGCCTTCTACTTCGCATTGATTTGAAGCTAAATCATTTGTTTCGCATGGAATTGAAGCTACCTCGTTTGTTCCTCCTGCATTTGAAGCTATATCACTTATATCGCATGGATTTGAAGCTGAACCTACTACATCGCATTGATTTGAAGCTGAATCATGTGTATCGCATGGATTTGATGCTAACTCGTTTGTTTTGCATGCAGTTGTAGCTAAATAATCTATATCACAAATATTTGTAGCTAAACCATTTGTTTCGCGTGGATTTGAAGCTACGCCTTCTACTTCGCATTGATTTGAAGCTAAATCATTTGTTTCGCATGGAATTGAAGCCACCTCGTTTGTTCCTCCAGCTTTTGAAGCTATATCACTTATATCGCAAGTATTTGAAGCTAAATCATATGTGTAGCATGGATTTGAAGCTGTACATTCTACATCGCATTGATTTGAAGTTAAATCTTGTGTATCGCATGGATTTGAAGCAAACCTTCTACATCGCATTCATTTGAAGATAAATCGTGTTTTTCGCATGGATTTGATGCTAACTCGTTAGTTTCGCATGCAGTTGTAGCTAAATAATCTATATCACAAGTATTTGTAGCTAAACAATTTGTTTCGCATGGATTTGAAGCTAAGCCTTCTACTTCGCATTCATTTGAAGCTAAATCACTTGTTTCGCATGGATTTGAATCTAAGCCTTGTCCTTCGAATTGATTGAAGCTAAATCATGTGTTTCGTATGGATTTGAAGCTAAACCTTCTACATCGCAATGATTGGAAGCTAAATCTTGAGTATGGCATGGATTTGAAGCTAAACCTTCTACATCGCATTGATTTGAAGCTGAATCATGTGTATCGCATGGATTTGATGCTAACTCGTTTGTTTTGCATGCAGTTCTAGCTAAATAATCTATATCACAAATATTTGTAGCTAAACCATTTGTTTCGCGTGGATTTGAAGCTACGCCTTCTACTTCGCATTGATTTGAAGCTAAATCATTTGTTTCGCATGGATTGAAGCCACCTCGTTTGTTCCTCCAGCTTTTGAAGCTATATCACTTATATCGCAAGTATTTGAAGCTAAATCATATGTGTAGCATGGATTTGAAGCTGTACATTCTACATCGCATTGATTTGAAGTTAAATCTTGTGTATCGCATGGATTTGAAGCAAACCTTCTACATCGCATTCATTTGAAGATAAATCGTGTTTTTTCGCATGGATTTGATGCTAACTCGTTAGTTTCGCATGCAGTTGTAGCTAAATAATCTATATCACAAGTATTTGTAGCTAAACAATTTGTTTCGCATGGATTTGAAGCTAAGCCTTCTACTTCGCATTCATTTGAAGCTAAATCACTTGTTTCGCATGGATTTGAATCTAAGCCTTGTCCTTCGAATTGATTTGAAGCTAAATCATGTGTTTCGTATGGATTTGAAGCTAAACCTTCTACATCGCATTGATTTGAAGCTAAACCTACTATATTCTATTGATTTGAAACTAAACCATCTACATCGCATTGATTTGAAGATACATCGTGTGTTTCGCTTGGATTTGAAGCTAACTCGTTAGTTTCGCATGCAGTTGTAGCTAAATAATGTATATCACAAGTATTTGTAGCTAAACCATTTGTTTTGCATGGATTTGAAGCTAAGCCTTCTACTTCGCATTAATTGAAGATAAATCACGTGTTTTGCATGGATTTGAAGCTAAACCTTCTACATCGCATTGATTTGAAGCTAAATCATGTGTTTCGCATGGATTTGAAGCTAACTCGTTCGTTTCGCCTGCAGTTGAAACTACATCACTTATATCGCAAGTATTTGAAGCTAAATCATGTGTATCGCGTGGATTTGGAAGCTAACTCGTTTGTTTAGTCTGCATTTGAAGCTATATCACTTATACCCCAAGTGTTTGAAGCTAAATCATTTGTTTCGCGTGGATTTAAAGCTAAACCTTCTACATCGCATTGATTTGAAGCTAAATCTTGTGTATCGCATGGATTTGAAGCTAAACCTTCCACATCGCATTGATTTGAAGCTAAATCATGTGTTTCGCATGGATTTGAAGCTAACTCGTTCGTTTAGCCTGCAGTTGCATCTACATCACTTATATCGCAGGTATTTGAAGCTGAATCATGTGTAACGCGTGGATTTTGAAGCTAACTCGTTTGATTAGTTTGCATTTGAAGCTATATCACTTATACCCCAAGTGATTGAAGCTAAATCATTTGTTTCGCGTGGATTTGAAGCTAGACCTTCTACATCGCATTGATTTGAAGCTAAATCATGTGTATCGCATGGATTTGAAGCTAAACCTTCTACATCGCATTGATTTGCAGGCTAAATCATGTGTTTCGCATGGATTTGAAGCTAAACCTTCTACATAGCATTGATTTGAAGCTAAATCATGCGTTTCGCATGGATTTGAAGCAAACTCGTTTGTTCCTCCAGCTTTTGAAGCTATATCACTTATATCGCATGGATTTGAAGCTGAACCTACTACATCGCATTGATTTGAAGCTAAATCTTGTGTATCGCATGGATTTGAAGCAAACTATCTACATCGCATTGATTTGAAGCTAAATCATGTCTCTCGCATGGAATTGAATCTAACTCGTTCGTTTCGCATGCAGTTGTAGCTAAATAATGAATATCACAAGTATTTGTAGTTAAGCCATTTGTTTTGCATGGATTTGAAGCCAAGCCTTCTACTTCGCATTCATTTGAAGCTAAATCATTTGTTTCGCATGGATTTGAATCTAAGCATTGTACTTCGAATTGATTTGAAGATAAATCATGTGTTTCGTATGGATTTGAAGCTGAACCTTCTACATTGCATTGATTTGAAGCTAAATCATGTGTATCGCATGGATTTGAAGTTAACTCGTTTGTTTCGCATGCAGTTGTAGCTAAATAATGAATATCACAAGTATTTGTAGTTAAGCCATTTGTTTTGCATGGATTTGAAGCCAAGCCTTCTACTTCGCATTGATTTGCAGCTGAATCATGTGTTTCGCATGGATTTGAAGCTAACTCGTTCGTTGCGCATGCAGTTATATCTAAATAACGTATATCACAAGTATTTGAAGCTAAACCATTTGATTCGCATGGATTTGAAGCTAAGCCTTCTACTTCGCATTAATTGGAAGATAAATCACGTGTTTTGCATGGATTTGAAGCTAAACCTTCTACATCGCATTGATTTGAAGCTAAATCATGTGTTTCGCATGCAGATGAGGCTAGATCATGTCTTGCACAAGTATTTGAAGATGAACCATTTGAATTGCATTGATTTGAACCCGAGCCTTCTACTTCTCACTGATTTGCAGCTAAATAATGTATTTCGCATGGATTTGAAGCTAATCCTTCTACATCGCATTGATTTGCAGCTGAATCATGTGTTTCGCATGGATTTGAAGCTAACTCGTTCGTTTCGCCTGTATTCGAAGCTATATCACTTATATCGCAAGTATTTGAAGCTAAATCATGTGTTTCGTATGGATTTGAAGCTGAACCTTCTACATCGCATTTATTTGAAGCTAAATCATGTGTCTTGCATGCAATTGAAGCTACCTCGTTTGTTCCTCCAGCTTTTGAAGCTATATCACTTATATCGCAAGTATTTTAAGCTAAATCATATGTGTCACATGGTTTTGAAGCTGAACCTTCTACATCGCATTGATTTGAAGCTAAATCTTGTGAATCGCATGGATTTGAAGCTAAACCTTCTACATCGCATTGATTTGAAGCTAAATCGTGTGTTTCGCGTGGATTTGAAGCTATCTCGTTAGTTTCGCCTGCAGTTGAAACTACATCACTTATATCGCAAGTATTTGAAGCTAAATCATGTGTATCGCGTGGATTTGGAAGCTAACTCGTTTGGTTAGTCTGCATTTGAAGCTATATCACTTATACCCCAAGTGTTTGAAGCTAAATCATTTGTTTCGCGTGGATTTAAAGCTAAACCTTCTACATCGCATTGATTTGAAGCTAAATCTTGTGTATCGCATGGATTTGAAGCTAAACCTTCCACATCGCATTGATTTGAAGCTAAATCATGTGTATCGCATGGATTTGAAGCTAACTCGTTCGTTTCGCATGCAGTCGTAGCTAAATAATGTATATCACAAGTATTTGTAGCTAACCATTTGTTTTGCATTGATTTGAAGCTAAATCATGTGTATCGCATGGATTTGAAGCTAACTCGTTGTGTTTCGCATTTAGTTGTAGCTAAATAATGTATATCACAAGTATTTGTAGTTAAACCATTTGTTTTGCATGGATTTGCAGCTAAACATTCTACATAGCATTGATTTGAAGCTAAATCATGCGTTTCGCATTGGATTTGAAGCAAACTCGTTTGTTCCGCATGCAGTTGTAGCTAAATAATGTATATCACAAGTATTTGTAGTCATAATCCATTGTTCCCTGGATCTGAAGCTAAGCCTTCTACTTCGCATTGATTGATAAATCATTTGTTTCGCATGGAATTGAAGCTTCCTCATTTGTTCCTCCAGCTTTTGAAGCTATATCACTTATATCGCATGGATTTGAAACTGAACCTACTACATCGCATTGATTTAAAAGCTAAATCTTGTGTATCGCATGGATTTGAAGCAAACTATCTACATCGCATTGATTTGCAGCTAAATCATGTGTTTCGAATGGATTTGAAGCTAACTCGTTCGTTTCGCATGCAGTTGTACCTAAATAATGTATATCACAAGTATTTGTAGCTAAACCATTTGTTTCACATGGATTTGAAGCTGAACCTTTCTACATCACATTGATTTGCCGCTAAATCATGTGTTTCGCGTGGATTTGAAGCTAACTCGTTCGTTTTGCCTGCTGTTGAATCTACATCACTTATATCGCAAGTGTTTGAAGCTAAATCAAGTGTATCGCGTGGATTTGAAGCTAACTCGTTTGATTAGTCTGCATTTGAAGCTACATCATTTATACCCCAAGTGATTGAAGCTAAATCATTTGTTTCGCGTGGATTTGAAGCTAAACCTTCTACGTCGCATTGATTTGAAGCTAAATCATGTGTATCGCATGGATTTGATGCTAAACCTTCTACATCGCATTGATTTGCAGGCTAAATCATGTCTTTCGCATGGATTTGAAGCTAACTCGTTCGTTTCGCCTGTATTCGAAGCTAAATCACATATATCGAAAGTATTTGAAGCTAAATCATGTGTTACGCTTGGATTTGAAGCTAAACCTTCTACATCGCATTGATTTGAAGCTAAATCATGTATATAGCATGGATTTGAAGGTAACTCGTTTGTTTCGCATGCAGTTGTAGCTAAATAATGTATATCACAAGCATTTGTATCTAAACCATTTGTTTTGCATGGATTTGAAGCTACGCCTTCTACTTCGCATTGATTTGAAGCTAAATCATTTGTTTCGCATGGAATTGAAGCTACCTCGTTTGTTCCTCCTGCATTTGAAGCTATATCACTTATATCGCATGGATTTGAAGCTGAACCTACTACATCGCATTGATTTGAAGCTGAATCATGTGTATCGCATGGATTTGATGCTAACTCGTTTGTTTTGCATGCAGTTGTAGCTAAATAATCTATATCACAAATATTTGTAGCTAAACCATTTGTTTCGCGTGGATTTGAAGCTACGCCTTCTACTTCGCATTGATTTGAAGCTAAATCATTTGTTTCGCATGGAATTGAAGCCACCTCGTTTGTTCCTCCAGCTTTGAAGCTATATCACTTATATCGCAAGTATTTGAAGCTAAATCATATGTGTAGCATGGATTTGAAGCTGTACATTCTACATCGCATTGATTTGAAGTTAAATCTTGTGTATCGCATGGATTTGACGCAAACCTTCTACATCGCATTCATTTGAAGATAAATCGTGTTTTTCGCATGGATTTGATGCTAACTCGTTAGTTTCGCATGCAGTTGTAGCTAAATAATCTATATCACAAGTATTTGTAGCTAAACAATTTGTTTCGCATGGATTTGAAGCTAAGCCTTCTACTTCGCATTCATTTGAAGCTAAATCACTTGTTTCGCATGGATTTGAATCTAAGCCTTGTCCTTCGAATTGATTTGAAGCTAAATCATGTGTTTCGTATGGATTTGAAGCTAAACCTTCTACATCGCATTGATTTGAAGCTAAACCTACTATATTCTATTGATTTGAAACTAAACCTTCTACATCGCATTGATTTGAAGATACATCGTGTGTTTCGCTTGGATTTGAAGCTAACTCGTTAGTTTCGCATGCAGTTGTAGCTAAATAATGTATATCACAAGTATTTGTAGCTAAACCATTTGTTTTGCATGGATTTGAAGCTAAGCCTTCTACGTCGCATTAATTGGAAGATAAATCACGTGTTTTTGCATGGATTTGAAGCTAAACCTTCTACATCGCATTGATTTGAAGCTAAATCGTGTGTTTCGCATGGATTTGAAGCTAACTCGTTCGTTTCGCCTGCAGTTGAAACTACATCACTTATATCGCAAGTATTTGAAGCTAAATCATGTGTATCGCGTGGATTTGGAAGCTAACTCGTTTGTTTAGTCTGCATTTGAAGCTATATCACTTATACCCCAAGTGTTTGAAGCTAAATCATTTGTTTCGCGTGGATTTAAAGCTAAACCTTCTACATCGCATTGATTTGAAGCTAAATCTTGTGTATCGCATGGATTTGAAGCTAAACCTTCCACATCGCATTGATTTGAAGCTAAATCATGTGTTTCGCATGGATTTGAAGCTAACTCGTTCGTTTAGCCTGCAGTTGCATCTACATCACTTATATCGCAGGTATTTGAAGCTGAATCATGTGTAACGCGTGGATTTGAAGCTAACTCGTTTGATTAGTTTGCATTTGAAGCTATATCACTTATACCCCAAGTGATTGAAGCTAAATCATTTGTTTCGCGTGGATTTGAAGCTAAACCTTCTACATCGCATTGATTTGAAGCTAAATCATGTGTATCGCATGGATTTGAAGCTAAACCTTCTACATCGCATTGATTTGCAGGCTAAATCATGTGTTTCGCATGGATTTGAAGCTAAACCTTCTACATAGCATTGATTTGAAGCTAAATCATGCGTTTCGCATGGATTTGAAGCAAACTCGTTTGTTCCTCCAGCTTTTGAAGCTATATCACTTATATCGCATGGATTTGAAGCTGAACCTACTACATCGCATTGATTTGAAGCTAAATCTTGTGTATCGCATGGATTTGAAGCAAACTATCTACATCGCATTGATTTGAAGCTAAATCATGTCTCTCGCATGGAATTGAATCTAACTCGTTCGTTTCGCATACAGTTGTAGCTAAATAATGAATATCACAAGTATTTGTAGTTAAGCCATTTGTTTTGCATGGATTTGAAGCCAAGCCTTCTACTTCGCATTCATTTGAAGCTAAATCATTTGTTTCGCATGGATTTGAATCTAAGCATTGTACTTCGAATTGATTTGAAGATAAATCATGTGTTTCGTATGGATTTGAAGCTGAACCTTCTACATTGCATTGATTTGAAGCTAAATCATGTGTATCGCATGGATTTGCAAGTTAACTCGTTTGTTTCGCATGCAGTTGTAGCTAAATAATGAATATCACAAGTATTTGTAGTTAAGCCATTTGTTTTGCATGGATTTGAAGCCAAGCCTTCTACTTCGCATTGATTTGCAGCTGAATCATGTGTTTCGCATGGATTTGAAGCTAACTCGTTCGTTGCGCATGCAGTTATATCTAAATAACGTATATCACAAGTATTTGAAGCTAAACCATTTGATTCGCATGGATTTGAAGCTAAGCCTTCTACTTCGCATTAATTGGAAGATAAATCACGTGTTTTGCATGGATTTGAAGCTAAACCTTCTACATCGCATTGATTTGAAGCTAAATCATGTGTTTCGCATGCAGATGAGGCTAGATCATGTCTTGCACAAGTATTTGAAGATGAACCATTTGAATTGCATTGATTTGAACCCGAGCCTTCTACTTCTCACTGATTTGCAGCTAAATAATGTATTTCGCATGGATTTGAAGCTAATCCTTCTACATCGCATTGATTTGCAGCTGAATCATGTGTTTCGCATGGATTTGAAGCTAACTCGTTCGTTTCGCCTGTATTCGAAGCTATATCACTTATATCGCAAGTATTTGAAGCTAAATCATGTGTTTCGTATGGATTTGAAGCTGAACCTTCTACATCGCATTTATTTGAAGCTAAATCATGTGTCTTGCATGCAATTGAAGCTACCTCGTTTGTTCCTCCAGCTTTTGAAGCTATATCACTTATATCGCAAGTATTTTAAGCTAAATCATATGTGTCACATGGTTTTGAAGCTGAACCTTCTACATCGCATTGATTTGAAGCTAAATCTTGTGAATCGCATGGAT
>NW_027478040.1:0-37246 GCF_051020955.1 Megalopta genalis
CTGATGCTAAATCATTTGTTTCGCATGGATTTGTAGCTAAACCTTCTACATCGCATTGATTTGAAGCTAAATCGTGTGTTTTGCATGGATTTTATGCTAACTCGTTTGTTTCTCCTGCATTTGAAGCTATTTCAGTTATATCGCAAGTATCTGATGCTAAATCATGTGTTTCGCATGGACATGAAGCTAAACCTTCTACATCGCATTGATTTGCAGCTAAATCATGTGTTTTGCATGGATTTTATGCTAACTCGTTTGTTTCCCTTGCATTTGAAGCTATATCAGTTATATCGCAAGTATCTGATGCTAAATCATTTGCTTCAAATGGATTTGAAGCTAATCCTGCTACATCGTATTGATTTGAAGCTAAATCATGTGTTTTGCATGGATTTGAAGCTCTCTCGTTTGTTCGTCTGCATTTGAAGCGATGTCCCTTCTATCGCAAATATCTGAAGCTAAATCATTGGTTTCGCATGGATTTGAAACTAAACCTTCTACATCGCATTGATTTGCTCCTAAATCATGTGTTTCGCATGGATTTTATGCTAACTCGTTTGTTTCCCTTGCATTTGAAGCTATATCAGTTATATCGCAAGTATCTGATGCTAAATCATTTGTTTCGCATGGATTTGTAGCTAAACCTTCTACATCGCATTGATTTGAAGCTAAATCATATGTTTCGCTTGGATTTGAAGCTAAACCTTCTACATCGCATTGATTTGAAGCTAAATCATGTGTTTCGCTTGAATTTGAAGCTATACCCTCTACATCGCTTTGATATGAAGCTTAATCATGTGTTTTGCATGGATTTGATGCTAACTCGTTTATTTCTCCTGTATTTGAAGCTATATCACTTCTATCGCAAGTATCTGTACCTAAATCATTTGTTTCGCATGGATTTGAAGCTCAGCCTTCTATTTCGCATGGATTTAAACCTAAATGATGTTTATCGCATGGATTTTGAATCTAACTCGTTTGATTCGTCTGCATTTGAAGCTATATCACTTATATCCCAAGTGTTCGATGCTAAATCATTTGTTTCGCATGGATTTGTAGCTAAACCTTCTACATCGCATTGACTTGAAGCTAAATCATGTGTTTCGCTTGGATTTGAAGCTAAACCTTCTACATCGCATTGACTTGAAGCTAAATCATGTGTTTTCCATGGATTTGATACAAACTCGTTTGTTTCCACTGCATTTGAAGCTATATCACTTATATCGCAAGTATCTGAAGCTAAATCATTTGTGTCGCATGGATTTGAAGCTATGCCTTCTACTTCGCATTGATTTGAAGCTAAACCATGTGTATCGCATGGATCTTGAAGCTAACTCGTTTTTTCCCCTGCACTTGAAACTATGTCACTTATATCGCAAGTATCTGTAGCTAAATCATTTGATTCACATGGATTTGTAGCTTAACCTTCTAAATCGTGTTGATTTGAAGCTAAATCATGTGATTGGCTTGGAGTTTAAGCTAACTCGTTTGTTTCGTCTGCATTTGAGGCTATATCACTTATGTCGCATGTATCTGAAGCTAAATCATTGGTTTTGCATGGATTTGGAGCTAAACCTTCTACATAGCATTGATTTGCTGCTAAATCATGTGTTTCGCTTAGATTTAGAGCTAACTGGTTTGTTCCTCCTCCATTTGAAGCTATATCACTTGTATCGCAAATATCTGAACCTATATCAATTGTTTCGCATGGATTTGAAGCTAAGCCTTCTACTTCGCATTGATTTGAAGCTAAATCATGTGTTTCGCATGGATTTGAATCTAACTCGTTCGTTACGCCTGCATTTGATGCTATATCACTTATATCGCCAGTACCTGATGCTAAATCATTTGTTTCGCATGGATTTGAAGCTAAACCTTCTACATCGCATTGACTTGAAGCTAAATCATGTGTTTTGATTGGATTTGATGCAAACTCGTTTGTTTCCACTGCATTTGAAGCTATGTCAGTTATATCGCAAGTATCTGATGCTAAATCGTTTGTTTCGCATGGATTTGAAGCTAAACCTTCTACATCGCATTGACTTGAAGCTAAATCATGTGTTTCGCTTGGATTTGAAGCTAAACCTTCTACATCGCATTGACTTGAAGCTAAATCATGTGTTTTCCATGGATTTGATACAAACTCGTTTGTTTCCACTGCATTTGAAGCTATATCACTTATATCGCAAGTATCTGAAGCTAAATCATTTGTGTCGCATGGATTTGAAGCTATGCCTTCTACTTCGCATTGATTTGAAGCTAAACCATGTGTATCGCATGGATCTTGAAGCTAACTCGTTTTTTCCCCTGCACTTGAAACTATGTCACTTATATCGCAAGTATCTGTAGCTAAATCATTTGATTCACATGGATTTGTAGCTTAACCTTCTAAATCGTGTTGATTTGAAGCTAAATCATGTGATTGGCTTGGAGTTTAAGCTAACTCGTTTGTTTCGTCTGCATTTGAGGCTATATCACTTATGTCGCATGTATCTGAAGCTAAATCATTGGTTTTGCATGGATTTGGAGCTAAACCTTCTACATAGCATTGATTTGCTGCTAAATCATGTGTTTCGCTTAGATTTAGAGCTAACTGGTTTGTTCCTCCTCCATTTGAAGCTATATCACTTGTATCGCAAATATCTGAAGCTATATCAATTGTTTCGCATGGATTTGAAGCTAAGCCTTCTACTTCGCATTGATTTGAAGCTAAATCATGTGTTTCGCATGGATTTGAATCTAACTCGTTCGTTACGCCTGCATTTGATGCTATATCACTTATATCGCCAGTACCTGATGCTAAATCATTTGTTTCGCATGGATTTGAAGCTAAACCTTCTACATCGCATTGACTTGAAGCTAAATCATGTGTTTTGATTGGATTTGATGCAAACTCGTTTGTTTCCACTGCATTTGAAGCTATGTCAGTTATATCGCAAGTATCTGATGCTAAATCGTTTGTTTCGCATGGATTTGAAGCTAAACCTTCTACATCGCATTGATTTGAAGCTAAATCATGCTTTTGCATGGATTTGATGCTAACTCGTTTGTTCCCCCTGCATTTGAAGCTATTTCAGTTATATCGCAAGTATCTGATGCTAAATCATTTGTTTCGCTTGGATTTGAAGCTAAAGATTCTACATCGCTTTTATTTGAAGCTAAATCATGTGTTTTGCATGGATTTGATGCTAACTCGTTTATTTCTCCTGTATTTGAAGCTATATCACTTCTATCGCAAGTATCTGTACCTAAATCATTTGTTTCGCATGGATTTGAAGCTCAGCCTTCTATTTCGCATGGATTTAAACCTAAATGATGTTTATCGCATGGATTTTGAATCTAACTCGTTTGATTCGTCTGCATTTTAAGCTATATCACTTATATCCCAAGTGTTCGATGCTAAATCATTTGTTTCGCATGGATTTGTAGCTAAACCTTCTACATCGCATTGACTTGAAGCTAAATCATGTGTTTCGCTTGGATTTGAAGCTAAACCTTCTACATCGCATTGACTTGAAGCTAAATCGTGTGTTTTCCATGGATTTGATACAAACTCGTTTGTTTCCACTGCATTTGAAGCTATATCAGTTATATCGCAATTATCTTATGCTAAATCGTTTGTTTCGCATGGATTTGAAGCTAAACCTTCTACATCGCATTGATTTGAAGCTAAATCATATGTTTCGCTTGGATTTGAAGCCAAAGCTTCTACATCGCATTGATTTGCAGCTACAACATGTGCATCGCATGGATTTGAAGCTAAACCTTCTACATCGCATTGATTTGAAGCTAAATCGTGTGTTTTGCATGGATTTTATGCTAACTCGTTTGTTTCCCTTGCATTTGAAGCTATATCAGTTATATCGCAAGTATCTGATGCTAAATCATTTGTTTCGCATGGATTTGTAGCTAAACCTTCTACATCGCATTGATTTGAAGCTAAATCATATGTTTCGCTTGGATTTGAAGCTAAACCTTCTACATCGCATTGATTTGAAGCTAAATCATGTGTTTCGCTTGAATTTGAAGCTATACCCTCTACATCGCTTTGATTTGAAGCTAAATCATGTGTTTTGCATGGATTTGATGCAAACTCGTTTGTTTCCCCTGCATTTGAAGCTATATCAGTTATATCGCAAGTATCTGATGCTAAATCATTTGTTTCGCATGGATTTGAAGCTAGAACTTCTACATCGCATTTATTTGAAGCTAAATCGTGTGGTTAGCATGGATTTGAAGCTAACTCGTTTGTTTCCCCTGCATTTCAAGCTATTTCAGTTATATCGCAAGTATCTGATGCTAAATCATGTGTTTCGCTTGGATTTGAAGCTAAACCCTCTACATCGCATTGATTTGCAGCTACAACATGTGCATCGCATGGATTTGAAGCTAAACCTTCTACATCGCATTGATTTGAAGCTAAATCGTGTGTTTTGCATGGATTTTATGCTAACTCGTTTGTTTCCCTTGCATTTGAAGCTATATCAGTTATATCGCAAGTATCTGATGCTAAATCATTTGTTTCGCATGGATTTGTAGCTAAACCTTCTACATCGCATTGATTTGAAGCTAAATCATACGTTTCGCTTGGATTTGAAGCTAAACCTTCTACATCGCATTGATTTGAAGCTAAATCATGTGTTTCGCTTGAATTTGAAGCTATACCCTCTACATCGCTTTGATTTGAAGCTAAATCATGTGTTTTGCATGGATTTGATGCAAACTCGTTTGTTTCCCCTGCATTTGAAGCTATATCAGTTACATCGCAAGTATCTGATGCTAAATCATTTGTTTCGCATGGATTTGAAGCTAAACCTTCTACATCGCATTGATTTGAAGCTAAATCATGTGTTTTGCATGGATTTTATGCTAACTCGTTTGTTTCTCCTGCATTTGAAGCTACATCACTTATATCGCAAGTATCTGAATCTAAATCATGTGTTTCGCTTGAATTTGAAGCTGTACCTTCTACATCGCATTGATTTGAAGCTAAAACATGTGTATCGCACGGATTTTGAAGCTAAACCTTCTACAGCGCATTGATTTGAAGCTAAATCATGTGTTTCGCTTGAATTTGAAGCTAAACCTTCTACATCGCATTGATTTGAAGCTAAATCTTGTGTTTTGCATGGATTTTATGCTAACTCGTTTGTTTCCCCTGCATTTGAAGCTATATCATTTATATCGCAAGTATCTGATGCTAAATCATTTGTTTCGCATGGATTTGAAGCTAAACCTTCTACATCGCATTGATTTGCAGCTAAATTATGTGTTTTGCATGGATTTTATGCTAACTTGTTCGTTTCGCCTGCATTTGATGATATATCACTTATATCACAAGTGTTTGAATCTGAATAATTTGTTTCGCATGGATTTGAAGCTAAACCTTCTACCTCGTATCGATTTGAAGCAAAATTATATGTATCGCATGGCTTTTGAAGCTACCCCGTTTGAATCGTCTGCATTGGCAGCTATATCACTTATATCACAAGTGTTTGAAGCTAAATCATTTGTTTCGCAAGGATTTGAAGCTAAACCTTCTACATCGCATTCATTTGAAACTAAATCATGTGTTTCGCTTGGATTTGAGGCTAAACCTTCTCCATCGCATGGGTTTGAAGCTAATCCTGCTACATCGTATTGATTTGAAGCTAAATCATGTGTTTCGCATGGATTTGAAGCTAACTCGTTTGTTCGTCTGCATTTGAAGCGATGACCCTTCTATCGCAAATATCTGAAGCTAAATCATTGGTTTCGCATGGATTTGAATCTAAACCTTCTACATCGCATTGATTTGCTCCTAAATCATGTGTTTCGCATGGATTTGATGCAAACTCGTTTGTTTCCACTGCATTTGAAACTATATCACTTATATCGCAAGTATCTGATGCTAAATCGTTTGTTTCGCATGGATTTGAAGCTAAACCTTCTACATCGCATTGATTTGAAGCTAAATCGTGTGTTTTGCATGGATTTTATGCTAACTCGTTTGTTTCCCCTGCATTTGAAGCTATTTCAGTTATATCGCAAGTATCTGTACCTAACTCATTTGTTTCGCTTGGATTTGAAGCTAAGACTTCTACTTCGCATGGATTTAATGCTAAATGATGTGTATCGCATGGATTTTGAAGCTAACTCGTTTGATTCGTCTACATTTGAAGCTATATCATTTATATCCCAAGTGTTTGATGCAAAATCATTTGTTTCGCATGTCTTTGTAGCTAAACCTTCTCCATCGCATTGATTTGAAGCTAAATCATATGTTTCGCTTGGATTTGAAGCCAAAGCTTCTACATCGCATTGACTTGAAGCTAAATCATGTGTTTTGCATGGATTTGATGCAAACTCGTTTGTTTCCCCTGCATTTGAAGCTATATCAGTTATATCGCAAGTATCTGATGCTAAATCATTTGTTTCGCAAGGATTTGTAGCTAAACCTTCTCCATCGCATTGATTTGAAGCTAAATCATATGTTTCGCTTGGATTTGAAGCTAAACCTTCTACATCGCATTGACTTGAACCTAAATCATGCGTTTTGCATGGATTTGATGCAAACTCGTTTGTTTCCCCTGCATTTGAAGCTATATCAGTTATATCGCAAGTATCTGATGCTAAATCATTTGTTTCGCATGGATTTGTAGCTAAACCTTCTACATCGCATTGATTTGAAGCTAAATCGTGTGTTTAGCATGGATTTGAAGCTAACTCGTTTGTTTCCCCTGCATTTGAAGCTATTTCAGTTATATCGCAAGTATCTGATGCTAAATCATGTGTTTCGCTTGGATTTGAAGCTAATCCCTCTACATCGCATTGATTTGCAGCTACAACATGTGCATCGCATGGATTTGAAGCTAAACCTTCTACATCGCTTTGATTTGAAGCTAAATCGTGTGTTTTGCATGGATTTCATGCTAACTCGTTTGTTTCCCTTGCATTTGAAGCTATATCAGTTATATCGCAAGTATCTGATGCTAAATCATTTGTTTCGCATGGATTTGTAGCTAAACCTTCTACATCGCATTGATTTGAAGCTAAATCATATGTTTCGCTTGGATTTGAAGCTAAACCTTCTACATCGCATTGATTTGAAGCTAAATCATGTGTTTCGCTTGAATTTGAAGCTATACCCTCTACATCGCTTTGATTTGAAGCTAAATCATGTGTTTCGCTTGAATTTGAAGCTATACCCTCTACATCGCTTTGATTTGAAGCTTAATCATGTGTTTTGCATGGATTTGATGCTAACTCGTTTGTTTCCCCTGCGTTTGAAGCTATTTCAGTTATATCGCAAGTATCTGATGCTAAATCATTTGTTTCGCATGGATTTGAAGCTAAACCATCTACATCGCATTGATTTGAAGATAAATCATGTGTTTTGCATGGATTTGATGCTAACTCGTTTGTTCCCCGTGCATTTGAAGCTATTTCAGTTATATCGCAAGTATCTGATGCTAAATCGTTTGTTTCGCATGGATTTGAAGCTAAACCTTCTACATCGCATTGATTTGAAGCTAAATCGTGTGTTTCGCTTGAACTTGAAGCTAAACCTTCTACATCGCATTTATTTGAAGCTAAATTATGTCTTTCGCTTGGATTTGAAGCTTACTCGTTTGTTCCGTCTGCTTTTTATGCTATATCTCTTATGTCGCAAGTATTTGAAGAAAAATCATGTGTTTTGCATGGATCTTGTAGCTAACTCGTTCGTTTCCCCTGCATTTGGAGCTAAATCACTTATATCGCAAGTATCTGAAGCTAAATCATTTGTGTCGCATGGATTTGAAGCTATGCCTTCTACTTCGCATTGATTTGAAGCTAAACCATGTGTATCGCATGGATCTTGAAGCTAACTCGTTTTTTCCCCGGCACTTGAAACTATGTCACTTTTATCGCAAGTATCTGGAGCTAAATCATTTGATTCACATGGATTTGTAGCTTAACCTTCTAAATCGTGTTGATTTGAAGCTAAATCATGTGATTGGCTTGGAGTTTAAGCTAACTCGTTT
Organism: Megalopta genalis; assembly: GCF_051020955.1. Lineage (NCBI taxonomy): Eukaryota > Metazoa > Arthropoda > Insecta > Hymenoptera > Halictidae > Megalopta > Megalopta genalis. Next base: position 8,001 of record NW_027478040.1, read on the forward strand.
GTTTCGTCTGCATTTGAGGCTATATCACTTATGTCGCATGTATCTGAAGCTAAATCATTGGTTTTGCATGGATTTGGAGCTAAACCTTCTACATAGCATTGATTTGCTGCTAAATCATGTGTTTCGCTTAGATTTAGAGCTAACTGGTTTGTTCCTCCTCCATTTGAAGCTATATCACTTGTATCGCAAATATCTGAACCTATATCAATTGTTTCGCATGGATTTGAAGCTAAACCTTCTAAATCGCTTTTATTTGAAGCTAAATCATGTGATTCTCTTGGATTTGAAGCTAACTCGTTAGTTTCGTCTGCATTTGAAGCTATATCACTCTTATACCAATTGTTTCAAGCAAAATCATTTGTATCGCAAGGATTTGAAGCAAAACCTTCTACATCGCATTGATTTGAAGCAAAATCATTTGTTTCGCATGGATTTGAAGCTAAAACTTCTACATCGCTTTTATTTGAAGCTAACTTATGTCCTTCGCTTGGATTTGAAGCTTACTCGTTTGTTCCGTCTGCATTTTATGCTATATCTCTTATGTCGCAAGTATTTGAAGAAAAATCATATGTTTTGCATGGATTTGATGCTAACTCGTTTATTTCTCCGGTATTTGAAGCTATATCACTTCTATCGCAAGTATCTGTACCTAAATCATTTGTTTCGCATGGATTTGAAGCTCAGCCTTCTACTTCGCATGGATTTAAACCTAAATGATGTGTATCGCATGGATTTTGAATCTAACTCGTTTGATTCGTCTGCATTTGAAGCTATATCACTTATATCCCAAGTGTTCGATGCTAAATCATTTGTTTCGCATGGATTTGAAGCTAACTTGTTAGTTTCGCCTGCCTTTGAAGCAATATCAATGTATCGCAATATCTGAACCTAAATCATTTGTTTCGCATGGATTTGAAGCTAAACCTTCTACATCGCATTGATTTGAAGCTACATCGTGTGTTTTGCATGGATTTTATGCTAACTCGTTTGTTTTCCCTGCATTTGAAGCTATATCAGTTATATCGGAAGTATCTGATGCTAAATCTTTTGTTTCGCATGAATTTGAAGCTAAACCTTCAACATCGCATTGATTTGCAACTAAATCATGTGTTACGCATGGATTTGAAGCTAACACGTTCGTTTCGCCTGCATTTGATGCTATATCACTTTTATCACAAGTGCTTGATGCTAAATCATTTGTTTCGCATGGATTTGAAGCTAAACCTTCTACATCGTATCGATTTGAAGCAAAATGATATGTATCGCATGGATTTTGAAGCTACCACGTTTGATTCGTCTGCATTTGCAGCTATATCACTTATATCACAAGTGTTTGAAGCTAAATCATTTGTTTCGCATGGATTTGATGCTAAGCCTTCTACTTCGCATGGATTTGAAGCTAAATGATGTGTATCGCATGGATTTTGAATCTAACTCGTTTGATTCGTCTGCATTTGAAGCTATATCACTCATATCCCAAGTGTTCGATGCTAAATCATTTGTTTCGCATGGATTTGTAGCTAAACCTTCTACATCGCATTGATTTGAAGCTAAATCATGTGTTTCGCTTGGATTTGAAGCTGAACCTTCTTCATCGCATTAACTTGAAGCTAAATCATGTGTTTTGCATGGATTTGATGCAAACTCGTTTGTTTCCCCTGCATTTGAAGCTATATCAGTTATATCGCAAGTACCTGATGCTAAATCATTTGTTTCGCATGGATTTGAAGCTAAACCTTCTACATCGCATTGATTTGAAGCTAAATCGTGTGTTTTGCATGGTTTTTATGCTAACTCGTTTGTTTCTCCTGCATTTGAAGCTATATCACATATATCGCAAGTATCTGAACCTAAATCATTTGTCTCGCATGGATTTTCAACCTAAGCCTTCTACTTCGCATTGATTTGAAGCTAAATCATGTGTATCGCATGGATCTTGTAGCTAACTCGTTTGTTTCCCCTGCATTTGGTGCTAAATCACTTATATCGCAAGTATCTGAAGCTAAATCATTTGTGTCGCATGGATTTGAAGCTATGCCTTCTACTTCGCATTGATTTGAAGCTAAATCATGTGTATCGCATGGATCTTGAAGCTAACTCGTTTGTTTCCCCTGCACTTAAAGCTATGTCACTTATATCGCAAGTATCTGTAGCTAAATCATTTGATTCGCATGGATTTGTAGCTTAACCTTCTAAATCGTGTTGATTTGAAGCTAAATCATGTGATTGGCTTGTAGTTTAAGCTAACTCGTTTGTTTCGTCTGCATTTGAGGCTATATCACTTATGTCGCATGTATCTGAAGCTAAATCATTGGTTTTGCATGAATTTGGAGCTAAACCTTCTACATAGCATTGATTTGCTACTAAATCATGTGTTTCGCTTAGATTTAGAGCTAACTGATTTGTTCCTCCTCCATTTGAGGCTATATCACTTGTATCGCAAATATCTGAACCTATATCATTTGTTTCGCATGGATTTGAAGCTAAGTCTTCTACTTCGCATTGATTTGAAGCTAAATCGTGTGTTTCGCATGGATTTGAATGTAACTCGTTCGTTTCGCCTGCATTTGATGCTATATCACTTATATCGCAAGTATATGAAGCTAAATAATTTGTTTCGCATGGATTTGAAGCTAGGACATCTAGTTGGTATTGGTTTATTTGTAGCCAAATCATGAGTTGCGCATGAATTAGAAGCTAAACCTTCTACATAGCATTGATTTGAAGCTAAATCATGTGTTTTCATGGATTTTATGCTAACTCGTTTGTTTCCCCTGCATTTCAAGCAATATCAGTTATATCGCAAGTATCCGATGCTAAATCAATTGTTTCGCATGGATTTGAAGCTAAACCTTCTACATCGCATTGATTTGCAGCTAAATCATTTGTTTCGCATGGATTTGAAGCTAACTTGTTTGTTTCGCCCGCATTTGAAGCTATATCAATATATCGCAAGTATCTGAACCTAAATCATTTGTTTCGCATGGATATGAAGCTAAACCTTCTACATCGCATTGATTTGAAGCTAAATCATGTGTTTCGCATGGTTATGAAGCTAACTCGTTCCTATCGCCTGCATTTGGTGCTATATCACTTATATCGCAAGTATCTGAAGCTAAATAATTTGTTTCGTGTGGATTTGAAGCTAGGACATCTAGTTGGTATTTATTTGTAGCTAAATCATGAGTTGCGCATGAATTAGAAGCTAAACCTTCTACATAGCATTGATTTCCAGCTTAATCATTTGTTTCGCATAGATTTGAAGCTAAACCTTCTACATCGCATTGCTTTGAAGCAAAATCATTTGTTTCGCAAGGATTTGAAACTAAACCTTCTACATCGCATTGATTTGAAGTTAAATCATGTGTTTCGCTTGGATATGAAGCTAACTCGTTTGTTTCGTCTGCATTTGAAGCTATGATCACTCATAGCCCAAGTATTTGAAGCTAAATCATTTGTTTCGCATTGATTTGAAGCTAAAATTTCTACATCGCATTGATTTGAAGCTACATCATGTGTTTCGCTTGGATATGAAGCTAACTCGTTTGTTTGGACTGCATTTGAAGCTATAACACTTATATCGCAAGTATTTGAAGCTAAATGTTGTGTATCGCATGGATTTTGAAGATAACTCGATTGAATCGTCTGCATTTGAAGCTATATCACTTATATTGCAAGTATCTGAAGCTAAATCATTTGTTTCGCTTGGATTTGAAGCTAAACCTTCTACATCGCATTGATTTGAAACTAAATCGTGTGTTTCGCATGGTTATGAAGCTAACTCGTTCGTATCGCCTGCATTTGATGCTATATCACTTATATCGCAAGTATCTGAAGCTAAATCATTTGTTTCGCATGAATTTGACTCTAAACCCTGTGTTTCGCATGAATTTGAACCTAAATCTTGTCTTTCGCATGTATTTGAAGCATAATCATATGTTTTGCTTGGATTTGAAGCTAACTCGTTTGTTTCGCATGCATTTGAAGCTACATCATTTATATTGCAAGTATTTGAAGCTAAATCATTTGTGTCGCATGGATTTGAAGGTAACTCGTTAGTTTCCCCTGCATTTGAAGCTATATCACTTATATCAGAAGTGTGTCAAGCTAAATCATTTGTTTCGCATGGATTTGAAGCTAATCCTTCTACATCGCATTGATTTGCAGCTAAATCATGTGTTTCGCATGGATTTGAATCTATACCTTCTATATCGCATTGTTTTGAAGCTAAATCATGTGTTTCGCTTGGATTTGAAGCTAAACCTTCTACATCGCATTGATTTGAAGCTAAATCATGTGTTTCGCTTGGATTTGAAGCTACACCTTCTACATCGCATTGATTTGAAGCTAAATCATGTGTTTCGTTTGGATTTGAAGATATACCTTCTACATCGCTTTGATTTGAAGCTAAATCCTGTGTTTTGCATGGAATTGACGCTATCTCGTTTGTTTCCCCTGCATCTGCAGCTATATCAGTTATACCGCAAGTATCTGATGCTAAATCATTTGTTTCGCATGGATTTGAAGCTAAATCATCTACATCGCATTGATTTGCAGCTAAATCATGTGATTTGCATGGATTTGATGCTAACTCGTTTGTTTCCCCTGCATTTGAAGCTATATCAGTTATATCGCCAGTATCTGATGCTAAATCATTTGTTTCGCTTGGATTTGAAGCTAAACCTTCTACATCGCATTGATTTGAAGCTAAATCATGTGTTTTGCATGGATTTGATGCTAACTCGTTTGTTCCTCCTGCATTTGATAATATATCAGTTATATCGCAAGTATCTGATGCTAAATCATTTGTTTCGCATGGATTTGATGCTAAGCCTTCTACATCGCATTGATTTGAAGCTAAATCATGTGTTTCGTTTGGATTTGAAGATATACCATCTGCACCGCGTTGCTTTGAAGCTAAATCATGTGTTTTGCATGGAATTGATGCTAACTCGTTTGTTTCCCCTGCATTTGAAGCTATTTCAGTTATATCGCAAGTATCTGATGCCAAATCATGTGTTTCGCTTGGATTTGAAGCTAAACATTTTACATCGCATTGATTTGCAGCTAAATCATGTGTTTTGCATGGTTTTGATGCTAACTCGTTTGTTTCCCCTGCATCTGAAGCTATATCAGGTATACCGCAAGTATCTGATGCTAAATCATTTGTTTCGCATGGATTTGAAGCTAAACCATCTACATCGCATTGATTTGCAGCTAAATCATGTGATTTGCATGGATTTGATGCTAACTCGTTTGTTTCCCCTGCATTTGAAGCTATATCAGTTATATCGCCAGTATCTGATGCTAAATCATTTGTTTCGAATGGATTTGAAGCTAAACCTTCTACATCGCATTGATTTGAAGCTAAATCATGTGTATTTCATGGATTTGAAGCTAACTCGTAAGTTTCGTCTGCATTTGAAGCAATATCAATGTATCGCAAGTATCTGAACCTAAATCATTTGTTTCGCATGGATTTGAAGCTAAGGCTTCTACTTCGAATCGATTTGAAGTTAAATGATATGTATCGCACGGATTTTGAAGCTTCCCCGTTTGATTCGTCTGCATTTGCTGCTATATCACTTATATCCCATGTGTCTGTAGGTAAATCATTTGTTTCGCATGGATTTGAAGCTAAACCTTCTACATCGCATTGATTTGAAGCTAAATCATGTGTTGCGCTTGGATTTGAATCTATACCTTCTACATCGCATTGATTTGAAGCTAAATCATGTGTTTCGTTTGGATTTGAAGATATACCTTCTACATCGCTTTGATTTGAAGCTGAATCATGTGTTTTGCATGGAATTGATTCTAACTCGTTTGTTTCCCCTGCATTTGAAGCTATTTCATTTATAGCGCAAGTGTTTGAAGCTAAATCATTTGTTTCGCATGGATTTGAAGCTAAACCTTCTACATCGCATTGATTTGAAGCTAAATCATGTGTTTCGCTTGGATTTAAAGCTATACCTTCTACATCGCTTTGATTTGAAGCTAAATCATGTGTTTTGCATGGGTTTGATGCTCATTCGTTTGTTTCCCCTGCAATTGAAGCTATATCAGTTATATCGCAAGTATCTGATGCTAATTCATTTGTTTCGCATGGATTTGAAGCTAAACCATCTACATCGCATTGATTTGCAGCGAAATCATGTGTTTTGCATGGATTTGATGCTAACTCGTTTGTTTCCCCTGCATTTGAAGCTATATCAGATATATCGCAAGTATCTGATGCTAAATCATTAGTTTCGCATGGATTTGAAGCTAAGCCTTCTACTTCGCATGGATTTAAAGCAAAATCATTTGTTTCGCATGGACTTGAAGCTAAACCTTCTACATCGCCTTGATTTGCAACTAAATCATGTGTTTCGCATGGATTTGAAGCTAACTCGTTAGTTTCGCCTGCATTTGAAGCAATATCAATGTATCGCAAATATCTGAACCTAAATCATTAGTTTCGCATGGATTTGAAGCTAAGCCTTCTACTTCGCATGGATTTAAAGCTAAATGATGTGTATCGCATGGATTTTGATGCTAACTCGTTTGATTCGTCTGCATTTGAAGCTGTATCTGTTATATCGCAATTATCTGATGCTAAATCATTTGTTTCGCATGGATTTGAAGCTAAACCTTCTACATCGCGTTGATTTGAAGTTAAATCATGTGTTTTGCATGGATTTGAAGCTAAGCCTTCTACTTCGAATCGATTTGAAGTTAAATGATATGTATCGCATGGATTTTGAAGCTTCCCCGTTTGATTCGTCTGCATTTCCTGCTATATCACTTATATCCCAAGTGTTTGTAGGTAAATCACTTGTTTCGCATGGATTTGAAGCTAAACCTTCTACATCGCATTGATTTGAAGCTAAATCATGTGTTTCGCTTGGATTTAAAGCTATACCTTCTACATCGCTTTGATTTGCAGCTAAATCATGTGTTTTGCATGGGTTTGATGCTCATTCGTTTGTTTCCCCTGCATTTGAAGCTATTTCAGCTATATCGCAAGTATCTGATGCTAAATAATTAGTTTCGCATGGATTTGAAGCTAAACCATCTACATTGCATTGATTTGCAGCTTAATCATGTGTTTTGCATGGTTTTGATGCTAACTCGTTTGTTTCCCATGCAATTGAAGCTATATCAGTTATATCGCAAGTATCTGATGCTAAATCATTTGTTTCGCATGGATTTGAAGCTAAACCATCTACATCGCATTGATTTGCAGCTAAATCATGTGTTTTGCATGGATTTGATGCTAACTCGTTTGTTTCCCCTGCATTTGAAGCTATATCAGATATATCGCAAGTATCTGAAGCTAAATCATTAGTTTCGCATGGATTTGAAGCTAAGCCTTCTACTTCGCATGGATTTAAAGTTAAAACATTTGTTTCGCATGGATTTGAAGCTAAACCTTCTACATCGCATTGATTTGCAGCTAAATCATGTGTTTTGCATGGTTTTAATGCTAACTCGTTTGTTTCCCCTGCATTTGAAGCTATATCAGTTATATCGCCAGTATCTGATGCTAAATCATTTGTTTCGCATGGATTTGAAGATAAACCTTCTACATCGCATTGATTTGAAGCTAAATCATGTGTTTTGCATGGGTTTGATGTTAACTCGTTTGTTCCCCCTGCATTTGAAACTATATCAGTTATATCGCAAGTATCTGATGCTAAATCATTAGTTTCGCATGGATTTGAAAGTAAGCCTTCTACTTCGCATGGATTTAAAGCTAAATCATTTGTTTCGCATGGACTTGAAGCTAAACCTTCTACATCGCATTGATTTGCAGCTAAATCATGTATTTCGCATGGATTTGAAGCTAACTCGGTCGTTTCGCCTGCATTTGATGCTATATCACTTATATCGCAAGTATCTGAAGCTAAATCATTTGTTTCGTATAAATTTGAAGTTTAACCTTCTACATCGCATTGATGTGAAGCTAAATCATGTATTTCGCATGGATTTGAAGCTAACTCGTTAGTTTCGCCTGCATTTGAAGCAATATCAATGTATCGCAAGTATCTGAACCTAAATCATTTGTTTTTCATGGATTTGAAGCTAAGCCTTCTACTTCGCATGGATTTAAAGCTAAATGATGTGTATCGCATGGATTTTGAAGCTAACTCGTTTGATTCGTCTGCATTTGAAGCTATATCAGTTATATCGCCAGTATCTGATTTTAAATCATTTGTTTCGCATGAATTTGAAGCTAAACCTTCTACATCTCATTGATTTGAAGCTAAATCATGTGTTTCGCTTGGATTTAAAGCTATACCTTCTACATCGCTTTGATTTGCAGCTAAATCATGTGTTTTGCATGGGTTTGATGCTCATTCGTTTGTTTCCCCTGCATTTGAAGCTATTTCAGTTATATCGCAAGTATCTGAGGCCAAATCATGTGTTTCGCTGGGATTTGAAGCTAAACCTTTTACATCGCATTGATTTGCAGCTAAATCATGTGTTTTGCATGGTTTTGATGCTAACTCGTTCGTTTCCACTGCATTTGAAGCTATATGAGTTATATCGCCAGTATCTGATGCTAAATCATTTGTTTCGCATGGATTTGAAGCTAAACCTTCTACATCACATTGATTTGAAGCTAAATTATGTGTTTTGCATGTATTTGATGCTAACTCGTTAGTTTCGCCTGCATTTGAAACAATATCAATGTATCGCAAGTATCTAAAACAAAATCATTTGATCGCATGGATTTGAAGCTAAGCCTTCTACTTCGCATGGATTTAAAGCTAAATTATGTGTATCGCATGGATTTTGAAGCTAATCCCGTTTGTTTCGTCTGCATTTGCAGCTATATCACTTATATCACAAGTGTTTGAAGCTAAATCATTGGTTTCGCATGGATTTGAAGCTAAACCTTCTACATCGCATTGATTTGAAGCTAAACCTTCTACATCGCATTGATTTGAAGCTAAATCATGTGTTTTGCATGGATTTTATGCTAACTCGTTTGTTTCCCCTGCATTTGAAGCTATATCAGTTATATCGCAAGTATCTGATGCTAAATCATTTGTTTCGCTTGGATTTGAAGCTAAATCTTCTACATCGCATTGATTAGCAGCTAAATCATGTGTTTCGCATGGATTTGAATCTAACTAGTTCGTTTCGCCTGCATTTGATGCTATATCACTTATATCGCAAGTGTTTTAAGCTAAATCATTTGTTTCGCATGGATTTGAAGCTAAACCTTCTACATCGCATTGATTTGAAGCTAAATCATGTGTTTTGCATGGATTTGATGCTAACTCGTTTGTTCCTCCTGCATTTGATAATATATCAGTTATATCGCAAGTATCTGATGCTAAATCATTTGTTTCGCATGGATTTGATGCTAAGCCTTCTACATCGCATTGATTTGAAGCTAAATCATGTGTTTCGTTTGGATTTGAAGATATACCATCTGCACCGCGTTGCTTTGAAGCTAAATCATGTGTTTTGCATGGAATTGATGCTAACTCGTTTGTTTCCCCTGCATTTGAAGCTATTTCAGTTATATCGCAAGTATCTGATGCCAAATCATGTGTTTCGCTTGGATTTGAAGCTAAACATTTTACATCGCATTGATTTGCAGCTAAATCATGTGTTTTGCATGGTTTTGATGCTAACTCGTTTGTTTCCCCCTGCATCTGAAGCTATATCAGGTATACCGCAAGTATCTGATGCTAAATCATTTGTTTCGCATGGATTTGAAGCTAAACCATCTACATCGCATTGATTTGCAGCTAAATCATGTGATTTGCATGGATTTGATGCTAACTCGTTTGTTTCCCCTGCATTTGAAGCTATATCAGTTATATCGCCAGTATCTGATGCTAAATCATTTGTTTCGAATGGATTTGAAGCTAAACCTTCTACATCGCATTGATTTGAAGCTAAATCATGTGTATTTCATGGATTTGAAGCTAACTCGTAAGTTTCGTCTGCATTTGAAGCAATATCAATGTATCGCAAGTATCTGAACCTAAATCATTTGTTTCGCATGGATTTGAAGCTAAGGCTTCTACTTCGAATCGATTTGAAGTTAAATGATATGTATCGCACGGATTTTGAAGCTTCCCCGTTTGATTCGTCTGCATTTGCTGCTATATCACTTATATCCCATGTGTCTGTAGGTAAATCATTTGTTTCGCATGGATTTGAAGCTAAACCTTCTACATCGCATTGATTTGAAGCTAAATCATGTGTTGCGCTTGGATTTGAATCTATACCTTCTACATCGCATTGATTTGAAGCTAAATCATGTGTTTCGTTTGGATTTGAAGATATACCTTCTACATCGCTTTGATTTGAAGCTGAATCATGTGTTTTGCATGGAATTGATTCTAACTCGTTTGTTTCCCCTGCATTTGAAGCTATTTCAGTTATATCGCAAGTGTTTGAAGCTAAATCATTTGTTTCGCATGGATTTGAAGCTAAACCTTCTACATCGCATTGATTTGAAGCTAAATCATGTGTTTCGCTTGGATTTAAAGCTATACCTTCTACATCGCTTTGATTTGAAGCTAAATCATGTGTTTTGCATGGGTTTGATGCTCATTCGTTTGTTTCCCCTGCAATTGAAGCTATATCAGTTATATCGCAAGTATCTGATGCTAATTCATTTGTTTCGCATGGATTTGAAGCTAAACCATCTACATCGCATTGATTTGCAGCGAAATCATGTGTTTTGCATGGATTTGATGCTAACTCGTTTGTTTCCCCTGCATTTGAAGCTATATCAGATATATCGCAAGTATCTGATGCTAAATCCTTAGTTTCGCATGGATTTGAAGCTAAGCCTTCTACTTCGCATGGATTTAAAGCAAAATCATTTGTTTCGCATGGACTTGAAGCTAAACCTTCTACATCGCCTTGATTTGCAACTAAATCATGTGTTTCGCATGGATTTGAAGCTAACTCGTTAGTTTCGCCTGCATTTGAAGCAATATCAATGTATCGCAAATATCTGAACCTAAATCATTAGTTTCGCATGGATTTGAAGCTAAGCCTTCTACTTCGCATGGATTTAAAGCTAAATGATGTGTATCGCATGGATTTTGATGCTAACTCGTTTGATTCGTCTGCATTTGAAGCTGTATCTGTTATATCGCAATTATCTGATGCTAAATCATTTGTTTCGCATGGATTTGAAGCTAAACCTTCTACATCGCGTTGATTTGAAGTTAAATCATGTGTTTTGCATGGATTTGAAGCTAAGCCTTCTACTTCGAATCGATTTGAAGTTAAATGATATGTATCGCATGGATTTTGAAGCTTCCCCGTTTGATTCGTCTGCATTTCCTGCTATATCACTTATATCCCAAGTGTTTGTAGGTAAATCACTTGTTTCGCATGGATTTGAAGCTAAACCTTCTACATCGCATTGATTTGAAGCTAAATCATGTGTTTCGCTTGGATTTAAAGCTATACCTTCTACATCGCTTTGATTTGCAGCTAAATCATGTGTTTTGCATGGGTTTGATGCTCATTCGTTTGTTTCCCCTGCATTTGAAGCTATTTCAGCTATATCGCAAGTATCTGATGCTAAATAATTAGTTTCGCATGGATTTGAAGCTAAACCATCTACATTGCATTGATTTGCAGCTTAATCATGTGTTTTGCATGGTTTTGATGCTAACTCGTTTGTTTCCCATGCAATTGAAGCTATATCAGTTATATCGCAAGTATCTGATGCTAAATCATTTGTTTCGCATGGATTTGAAGCTAAACCATCTACATCGCATTGATTTGCAGCTAAATCATGTGTTTTGCATGGATTTGATGCTAACTCGTTTGTTTCCCCTGCATTTGAAGCTATATCAGATATATCGCAAGTATCTGAAGCTAAATCATTAGTTTCGCATGGATTTGAAGCTAAGCCTTCTACTTCGCATGGATTTAAAGTTAAAACATTTGTTTCGCATGGATTTGAAGCTAAACCTTCTACATCGCATTGATTTGCAGCTAAATCATGTGTTTTGCATGGTTTTAATGCTAACTCGTTTGTTTCCCCTGCATTTGAAGCTATATCAGTTATATCGCCAGTATCTGATGCTAAATCATTTGTTTCGCATGGATTTGAAGATAAACCTTCTACATCGCATTGATTTGAAGCTAAATCATGTGTTTTGCATGGGTTTGATGTTAACTCGTTTGTTCCCCCTGCATTTGAAACTATATCAGTTATATCGCAAGTATCTGATGCTAAATCATTAGTTTCGCATGGATTTGAAAGTAAGCCTTCTACTTCGCATGGATTTAAAGCTAAATCATTTGTTTCGCATGGACTTGAAGCTAAACCTTCTACATCGCATTGATTTGCAGCTAAATCATGTATTTCGCATGGATTTGAAGCTAACTCGGTCGTTTCGCCTGCATTTGATGCTATATCACTTATATCGCAAGTATCTGAAGCTAAATCATTTGTTTCGTATAAATTTGAAGTTTAGCCTTCTACATCGCATTGATGTGAAGCTAAATCATGTATTTCGCATGGATTTGAAGCTAACTCGTTAGTTTCGCCTGCATTTGAAGCAATATCAATGTATCGCAAGTATCTGAACCTAAATCATTTGTTTTTCATGGATTTGAAGCTAAGCCTTCTACTTCGCATGGATTTAAAGCTAAATGATGTGTATCGCATGGATTTTGAAGCTAACTCGTTTGATTCGTCTGCATTTGAAGCTATATCAGTTATATCGCCAGTATCTGATTTTAAATCATTTGTTTCGCATGAATTTGAAGCTAAACCTTCTACATCTCATTGATTTGAAGCTAAATCATGTGTTTCGCTTGGATTTAAAGCTATACCTTCTACATCGCTTTGATTTGCAGCTAAATCATGTGTTTTGCATGGGTTTGATGCTCATTCGTTTGTTTCCCCTGCATTTGAAGCTATTTCAGTTATATCGCAAGTATCTGAGGCCAAATCATGTGTTTCGCTGGGATTTGAAGCTAAACCTTTTACATCGCATTGATTTGCAGCTAAATCATGTGTTTTGCATGGTTTTGATGCTAACTCGTTCGTTTCCACTGCATTTGAAGCTATATGAGTTATATCGCCAGTATCTGATGCTAAATCATTTGTTTCGCATGGATTTGAAGCTAAACCTTCTACATCACATTGATTTGAAGCTAAATTATGTGTTTTGCATGGATTTGATGCTAACTCGTTAGTTTCGCCTGCATTTGAAACAATATCAATGTATCGCAAGTATCTAAAACAAAATCATTTGATCGCATGGATTTGAAGCTAAGCCTTCTACTTCGCATGGATTTAAAGCTAAATTATGTGTATCGCATGGATTTTGAAGCTAATCCCGTTTGTTTCGTCTGCATTTGCAGCTATATCACTTATATCACAAGTGTTTGAAGCTAAATCATTTGTTTCGCATGGATTTGAAGCTAAACCTTCTACATCGCATTGATTTGAAGCTAAACCTTCTACATCGCATTGATTTGAAGCTAAATCATGTGTTTTGCATGGATTTTATGCTAACTCGTTTGTTTCCCCTGCATTTGAAGCTATATCAGTTATATCGCAAGTATCTGATGCTAAATCATTTGTTTCGCTTGGATTTGAAGCTAAATCTTCTACATCGCATTGATTAGCAGCTAAATCATGTGTTTCGTATGGATTTGAATCTAACTAGTTCGTTTCGCCTGCATTTGATGCTATATCACTTATATCGCAAGTGTTTTAAGCTAAATCATTTGTTTCGCATGGATTTGAAGCTAAACCTTCTACATCGCATTGATTTGAAGCTAAATCATGTGTTTTGCATGGATTTTATGCTAACTCGTTTGTCTCCCCTGCATTTGAAGCTATATCAGTTATATCGCAAGTATCTGAAGCTAAATTATTTGTTTCCCATGGATTTGAAGCTAAACTATCTACATCGCATTGATTTGCAGCTAAATCATGTATTTCGCATGGATTTGATGCTAACTCGTTTGTTTCCCCTGCATTTGAAGCTATATCAGTTATATCGCCAGTATCTGATGTTAAATCATTTGTTTCGCATGAATTTGAAGCTAAACCTTCTACATCGCATTGATTTGAAGCTAAATCATGTGTTTCGCTTGGATTTGAAACTATACCTTCTACATCGCTTTGATTTGAAGCTAAATCATGTGTTTTGCATGGATTTGAAGCTAAACCTTCTACATGGTATCGATTTGAAGCTAAATGATATGTATAGCATGGATTTTGAAGCTACCCCGTTTGATTCGTCTGCATTTGCAGCTATATCAGTTATATCACAAGTGCTTGAAGGTAAATCATTTGTTTCGCATGGATTTGAAGCTAAACCTTCTACGTCGCATTGATTTGAAGCTAAATCATGTGTTTCGCTTGGTTTTGAAGCTATACCTTCTACATCGCTATGATTTCAAGCTAAATCATGTGTTTTGCATGGATTTGATGCTAACTCGTTTGTTTCCCCTGCATTTGAAGCTATTTCAGTTATATCGCAAGTATCTGATGCTAAATCATTTGTTTCGCATGGATTTGAAGCTAAACCTACTACATCGCATTGATTTACAGCTAAATCATGTGTTTCGCATGGATTTGAAGCTAACTCGTTCGTTTCGCCTGCATTTGATGCTATATCACTTATATCGCAAGTGTTTTAAGCTAAATCATTTGTTTCGCATGGATTTGAAGCTAAACCTTCTACATCGAATCGATTTGAAGCTAAACCTTCTACATCGTATCGATTTGAAGCTAAATGATATGTATCGCATGGATTTTGAAGCTATCCCGTTTCATTCGTCTGCATTTGCAGCTATATCACTTATATCACAAGTGTTTGAAGCTATATCATTTGTTTCGCATGGATTTGAAGCTAAACCTTCTACATCGCATTGATTTGCAGCTAAATCATGTGTTTTGCATGGATTTGATGCTAACTCGTTTGTTTCCCCTGCATTTGAAGCTATATCAGATATATCGCAAGTATCTGAAGCTAAATCATTAGTTTCGCATGGATTTGAAGCTAAGCCTTCTACTTCGCATGGATTTAAAGTTAAAACATTTGTTTCGCATGGATTTGAAGCTAAACCTTCTACATCGCATTGATTTGCAGCTAAATCATGTGTTTTGCATGGTTTTAATGCTAACTCGTTTGTTTCCCCTGCATTTGAAGCTATATCAGTTATATCGCCAGTATCTGATGCTAAATCATTTGTTTCGCATGGATTTGAAGATAAACCTTCTACATCGCATTGATTTGAAGCTAAATCATGTGTTTTGCATGGGTTTGATGTTAACTCGTTTGTTCCCCCTGCATTTGAAACTATATCAGTTATATCGCAAGTATCTGATGCTAAATCATTAGTTTTCGCATGGATTTGAAAGTAAGCCTTCTACTTCGCATGGATTTAAAGCTAAATCATTTGTTTCGCATGGACTTGAAGCTAAACCTTCTACATCGCATTGATTTGCAGCTAAATCATGTATTTCGCATGGATTTGAAGCTAACTCGGTCGTTTCGCCTGCATT
This sequence comes from Megalopta genalis, assembly GCF_051020955.1. Classification (NCBI taxonomy): domain Eukaryota; kingdom Metazoa; phylum Arthropoda; class Insecta; order Hymenoptera; family Halictidae; genus Megalopta; species Megalopta genalis. The sequence goes on from NW_027478040.1 coordinate 23,509, forward strand.
TGATGCTATATCACTTATATCGCAAGTATCTGAAGCTAAATCATTTGTTTCGTATAAATTTGAAGTTTAGCCTTCTACATCGCATTGATGTGAAGCTAAATCATGTATTTCGCATGGATTTGAAGCTAACTCGTTAGTTTCGCCTGCATTTGAAGCAATATCAATGTATCGCAAGTATCTGAACCTAAATCATTTGTTTTTCATGGATTTGAAGCTAAGCCTTCTACTTCGCATGGATTTAAAGCTAAATGATGTGTATCGCATGGATTTTGAAGCTAACTCGTTTGATTCGTCTGCATTTGAAGCTATATCAGTTATATCGCCAGTATCTGATTTTAAATCATTTGTTTCGCATGAATTTGAAGCTAAACCTTCTACATCTCATTGATTTGAAGCTAAATCATGTGTTTCGCTTGGATTTAAAGCTATACCTTCTACATCGCTTTGATTTGCAGCTAAATCATGTGTTTTGCATGGGTTTGATGCTCATTCGTTTGTTTCCCCTGCATTTGAAGCTATTTCAGTTATATCGCAAGTATCTGAGGCCAAATCATGTGTTTCGCTGGGATTTGAAGCTAAACCTTTTACATCGCATTGATTTGCAGCTAAATCATGTGTTTTGCATGGTTTTGATGCTAACTCGTTCGTTTCCACTGCATTTGAAGCTATATGAGTTATATCGCCAGTATCTGATGCTAAATCATTTGTTTCGCATGGATTTGAAGCTAAACCTTCTACATCACATTGATTTGAAGCTAAATTATGTGTTTTGCATGGATTTGATGCTAACTCGTTAGTTTCGCCTGCATTTGAAACAATATCAATGTATCGCAAGTATCTAAAACAAAATCATTTGATCGCATGGATTTGAAGCTAAGCCTTCTACTTCGCATGGATTTAAAGCTAAATTATGTGTATCGCATGGATTTTGAAGCTAATCCCGTTTGTTTCGTCTGCATTTGCAGCTATATCACTTATATCACAAGTGTTTGAAGCTAAATCATTTGTTTCGCATGGATTTGAAGCTAAACCTTCTACATCGCATTGATTTGAAGCTAAACCTTCTACATCGCATTGATTTGAAGCTAAATCATGTGTTTTGCATGGATTTTATGCTAACTCGTTTGTTTCCCCTGCATTTGAAGCTATATCAGTTATATCGCAAGTATCTGATGCTAAATCATTTGTTTCGCTTGGATTTGAAGCTAAATCTTCTACATCGCATTGATTAGCAGCTAAATCATGTGTTTCGTATGGATTTGAATCTAACTAGTTCGTTTCGCCTGCATTTGATGCTATATCACTTATATCGCAAGTGTTTTAAGCTAAATCATTTGTTTCGCATGGATTTGAAGCTAAACCTTCTACATCGCATTGATTTGAAGCTAAATCATGTGTTTTGCATGGATTTTATGCTAACTCGTTTGTCTCACCTGCATTTGAAGCTATATCAGTTATATCGCAAGTATCTGAAGCTAAATTATTTGTTTCCCATGGATTTGAAGCTAAACTATCTACATCGCATTGATTTGCAGCTAAATCATGTATTTCGCATGGATTTGATGCTAACTCGTTTGTTTCCCCTGCATTTGAAGCTATATCAGTTATATCGCCAGTATCTGATGTTAAATCATTTGTTTCGCATGAATTTGAAGCTAAACCTTCTACATCGCATTGATTTGAAGCTAAATCATGTGTTTCGCTTGGATTTGAAACTATACCTTCTACATCGCTTTGATTTGAAGCTAAATCATGTGTTTTGCATGGATTTGAAGCTAAACCTTCTACATGGTATCGATTTGAAGCTAAATGATATGTATAGCATGGATTTTGAAGCTACCCCGTTTGATTCGTCTGCATTTGCAGCTATATCAGTTATATCACAAGTGCTTGAAGGTAAATCATTTGTTTCGCATGGATTTGAAGCTAAACCTTCTACGTCGCATTGATTTGAAGCTAAATCATGTGTTTCGCTTGGTTTTGAAGCTATACCTTCTACATCGCTATGATTTCAAGCTAAATCATGTGTTTTGCATGGATTTGATGCTAACTCGTTTGTTTCCCCTGCATTTGAAGCTATTTCAGTTATATCGCAAGTATCTGATGCTAAATCATTTGTTTCGCATGGATTTGAAGCTAAACCTACTACATCGCATTGATTTACAGCTAAATCATGTGTTTCGCATGGATTTGAAGCTAACTCGTTCGTTTCGCCTGCATTTGATGCTATATCACTTATATCGCAAGTGTTTTAAGCTAAATCATTTGTTTCGCATGGATTTGAAGCTAAACCTTCTACATCGAATCGATTTGAAGCTAAACCTTCTACATCGTATCGATTTGAAGCTAAATGATATGTATCGCATGGATTTTGAAGCTATCCCGTTTCATTCGTCTGCATTTGCAGCTATATCACTTATATCACAAGTGTTTGAAGCTATATCATTTGTTTCGCATGGATTTGAAGCTAAACCTTCTACATCGCATTGATTTGAAGCTAAATCATGTGTTTTGCTTGGATTTTATGCTAACTCGCTTGTTTCCCCTGCATTTGCAGCTATTTCAGTTATATCGCAAGTATCTGATGCTAAATCATTTGTTTCGCATGGATTTGAAGCTAAACCTTCTACATCGCATTGATTTGCAGCTAAATCATGTGTTTCGCATGGATTTGAAGCTAACTCGCTTGTTTCCCCTGCATTTGCAGCTATTTCACTTATATCGCAAGTATCTGATGCTAAATCATTTGTTTCGCATGGATTTGAAGCTAAGCCTTCTTCTTCGTATCGATTTGAAGTTAAATGATATGTATCGCATGGATTTTGAAGATTCCCCGATTGATTCGTCTGCATTTCCTGCTATATCACTTATATCCCAAGTGTTTGTAGGTAAATCATTTGTTTCGCATGGATTTGAGGCTAAACCTTCTACATCGCATTGATTTGAAGCTAAATCATGTGTTGCGCTTGGATTTGAATCTATAACATCTACATCGCATTGATTTGAAGCTAAATCATGTGTTTCGTTTGGATTTGAAGATATACCTTCTACATCGCATTGATTTGAAGTTAAATCATATGTTTTGCATGAATTTGATGCTAACTCGTTTGTTTCCTCTGCATTTGAAGCTATCTCAGTTATATCGCAAGTATCTGATGCTTAATCATGTGTTCCGCTTGGATATGAAGCTAAACCTTCTACATCGCATTGATTTGAAGCTAAATCATGTGTTTCGCTTGGATTTGAAGCTAAACCTACTACATCGCATAGATTTGAAGTTAAATCATGTGTTTTGCATGAATTTGATGCTTACTCGTTTGTTTCCTCTGCATTTGAAGCTATGTCAGTTATATCGCAAGTATATGAAGCTAAATCATTTGTTTCGCATGGATTTGAAGCTAAACCTTCTACATCGCATTGATTTGAAGCTAAATCATGTGTTTTGCATGGATTTGAAGCTAAACCTTCTACATCGCATTGATTTGCAGCTAAATCATGTGTTTCGCTTGGTTTTGAAGCTATACCTTCTACATCGCATTGATTTGAAGCTAAATCATGTGTTTCGCTTGGTTTTGAAGCTATACCTTCTACATCGCTATGATTTGAAGCTAAATCATGTGTTTTGCATGGATTTGATGCTAACTCGTTTGTCTCCCCTGCATTTGAAGCTATATCAGTTATATCGGAAGTATCTGAAGCTAAATTATTTGTTTCCCATGGATTTGAAGCTAAACCATCTACATCGCATTGATTTGCAGCTGAATCATGTATTTCGCATGGATTTGATGCTAACTGGTTTGTTTCCCCTGCATTTGAAGCTATATCAGTTATATCGCCAGTATCTGATGTTAAATCATTTGTTTCGCATGAATTTGAAGCTAAACCTTCTACATCGCATTGATTTGAAGCTAAATCATGTGTTTCGCTTGGATTTGTAACTATACCTTCTACATCGCTTTGATTTGAAGCTAAATCATGTGTTTTGCATGGATTTGATGCTCATTCGTTTGTTTCCCCTGCATTTGATGCTATTTCAGTTATATCGCAAGTATCTGAGGCCAAATCATGTGTTTCGCTGGGATTTAAAGCTAAACCTTTTACATCGCATTGATTTGGAGCTAAATCATGTGCTTTGCATGGTTTTGATGCTAACTCGTTCGTTTCCACTGCATTTGAAGCTATATCAGTTATATTGCAAGTATCTGATGCTAAATCATTTGTTTCGCATGGATTTGAAGCTAAACCATCTACATCGCATTGATTTGCAGCTAAATCATGTGATTTGCATGGATTTGATGCTAACTCGTTTGTTTCCCCTGCACTTGAAGCTATATCAGTTATATCGGCAGTATTTGATGTTAAATCATTTGTTTCGCATGGATTTGAAGCTAAACCTTCTACATCGCTTTGATTTGCAGCTAAATCATGTGTTTTGCATGGATTTGATGCTAACTCGTTAGTTTCGCCTGCATTTGAAGCAATATCAATGTATCGCAAGTATCTGAACCTAAATCATTTGATCGCATGGATTTGAAGCTAAGCCTTCTACTTCGCATGGATTTAAAGCTAAATTATGTGTATCGCATGGATTTTGAAGCTAATCCCGTTTGATTCGTCTGCATTTGCAGCTATATCACTTATATCACAAGTGTTTGAAGCTAAATCATTTGTTTCGCATGGATTTGAAGCTAAACCTTCTACATCGCATTGATTTGAAGCTAAACCTTCTACATCGCATTGATTTGAAGCTAAATCATGTGTTTTGCATGGATTTTATGCTAACTCGTTTGTTTCCCCTGCATTTGAAGCTATATCAGTTATATCGCAAGTATCTGATGCTAAATCATTTGTTTCGCATGGATTTGAAGCTAAATCTTCTACATCGCATTGATTAGCAGCTAAATCATGTGTTTCGCATGGATTTGAATCTAACTCGTTCGTTTCGCCTGCATTTGACTCTATATCACTTATATCGCAAGTGTGTGAAGCTAAATCATTTGTTTCGTATAGATTTGAAGTTTAACCTTCTACATCGCATTGATTTGAAGCTAAGTCATGTGTTACGCTTGGATTTGAAACTATACCTTCTACATCGCTTTGAGTTGAAGCTAAATCATCTGTTTTGCATCGATTTGATGCTCATTCGTTTGTTTCCACTGCATTTGAAGCTATATCAGTTATATCGCAAGTAGCTGATGCTGAATCATTTGTTTCGCATGGATTTGAAGCTAAACCATCTACATCGCATTGATTTGCAGCTAGATCATGTGATTTGCATGGATTTGATGCTAACTCGTTTGTTTCCCCTGCATTTGAAGCTATATCAGTTATATCGCCAGTATCTGATGCTAAATCATTTGTTTCGCACGGATTTGAAGCTAAACCTTCAACATCGCATTGATTTGAAGCTAAATCATGTGTTTTGCATGGATTTGATGCTAACTCGTTTGTTCCCCATGCATTTGAAGTTATATCAGTAATATCGCAAGTATCTGATGCTAAATCATTTGTTTCGCATGGATTTGAAGCTAAGCCTTCAACTTCGTATCGATTTGAAGTTAAATGATATGTATCGCATGGATTTTGAAGCTTCCCTGTTTGATTCGTCTGCATTTCCTGCTATATCACTTATATCCCAAGTGTTTGTAGGTAAATCATTTGTTTCGCATGGATTTGAGGCTAAACCTTCTACATCGCATTGATTTGAAGCTAAATCATGTGTTGCGCTTGGGTTTGAATCTATAACATCTACATCGCATTGATTTGAAGCTAAATCATGTGTTTCGTTTGGATTTGAAGATATTCCTTCTACATCGCTTTGATTTGAAGCTAAATCATGTGTTTTGCATGGAATTGATGCTAACTCGTTTGTTTCCCTGCATTTGAAGCAATATCAGTTATATCGCCAGTATCTGATGCTAAATCATTTGTTTCGCGTGGATTTGAAGCTAAACCTTCTACATCGCATTGATTTGAAGCTAAATCATGTGTTGCGCTTGGATTTGAAACTATACCTTCTACATCGCTTTGATTTGAAACTAAATCATGTGTTTTACATGGATTTGATGCTCATTCGTTTGTTTCCCCTGCATTTGAAGCTATTTCAGTTATATCGCAAGTATCTGAGGCCAAATAATTTGTTTCGCTGGGATTTGAAGCTAAACCTTCTACATCGCATTGATTTGAAGCTAAATCATGTGTTGCGCTTGGATTTGAATCGATACCTTCTACATCGCATTGATTTGAAGCTAAATCATATGTTTCGTTTGGATTTGAAGATATACCTTGTACATCGCTTTGATTTGAAGCTAAATCATGTGTTTTGCATGGAATTGATGATAACTCGTTTGTTTCCCTGCATTTGAAGCTATATGAGTTATATCGCAAGTATCTGATGCTAAATCATTTGTTTCGCATGGATTTGAAGCTAAACCATCTACATTGCATTGATTTGCATCTAAATCATATGTTTCGCATGGATTTGAAGCTGACTCGTTCGTTTCGCCTGCATTTGATGCTATATCACTTATATCGCAAGTATCTGAAGCTAAATCATTTGTTTCGTATAGATTTGAAGTTTAACCTTCTACATCGCATTGATTTGAAGCTAAATCATGTATTTCGCATGGATTTGAAGCTAACTCGTTAGTTTCGCCTGCATTTGAAGCAATATCAATGTATCGCAAGTATCTGAACCTAAATCATTTGATCGCATGGATTTGAAGCTAAGCCTTCTACTTCGTATCGATTTGAAGTGAAATGATATGTATCGCAACGATTTTGAAGCTTCCCCGTTTGATTCGTCTGCATTTCCTGCTATATCACTTATATCCCAAGTGTTTGTAGGTAAATCATTTGTTTCGCATGGATTTTAGGCTAAACCTTCTACATCGCATTGATTTGAAGCTAAATCATGTGTTGCGCTTGGATTTGAATCTATAACTTCTACATCGCATTGATTTGAAGCTAAATCATGTGTTTCGTTTGGATTTGAAGATATACCTTCTACATCGCTTTGATTTGAAGCACAATCATGTGTTTTGCATGGAATTGATGCTAACTCGTTTGTTTCCCCTGCATTTGAAGCAATATCAGTTATATCGCCAGTATCTGATGCTAAATCATTTGTTTCGCGTGGATTTGAAGCTAAACCTTCTACATCGCATTGATTTGAAGCTAAACCTTCTACATCGCATTGATTTGAAGCTAAATCATGTGTTTTGCATGGATTTGATGCTAACTCGTTTGTTCCCCCTGCATTTGAAATTATATCAGTAATATCGCAAGTATCTGATGCTAAATCATTTGTTTCGCATGGATTTGAAGCTAAGCCTTCTACTTCGTATCGATTTGAAGTTAAATGATATGTATCGCATGGATTTTGAAGCTTCCCCGTTTGATTCGTCTGCATTTCCTGCTATATCACTTATATCCCAAGTGTTTGTAGGTAAATCATGTGTTTTGCATGGATTTGATGCTAACTCGTTTATTCCCCCTGCATTTGAAATTATATCAGTTATATCGCAAGTATCTGATGCTAAATCATTTGTTTCGCATGGATTTGAAGCTAAGCCTTCTACTTCGCATGGATTTAAAGCTAAATCATTTGTTTCGCATGGATTTGAAGTTTAACCTTCTACATCGCATTGATTTGAAGCTAAATCATGTATTTCGCATGGATTTGAAGCTAACTCGTTAGTTTCGCCTGCATTTGAAGCTATATCAGTTATATCGCAATTATCTGATGCTAAATCATTTGTTTCGCATGGATTTGAAGCTAAACCTTCTACGTCGCATTGATTTGCAGCTAAATCATGTGTTTCGCATGGATTTGAAGCTAACTCTGTCGTTTTGCCTGCATTTGATGCTATATCAATTATATCGCAAGTATCTGAAGCTAAATCATTTGTTTCGTATAGATTTGAAGTTTAACCTTCTACATCGCATTGATTTGAAGATGAACCTTCTACATCGCATTGATTTGGAGCTAAATCATGTGTTTTGCATGGATTTTATGCTAACTCGTTTGTTTCCCCTGCATTTGAAGCTATATCAGTTATATCGCAAGTATCTGATGCTAAATCATTTGTTTCGCATGGATTTGAAGCTATGTCTTCTATTTCGCATGGATGTAAAGATAAATTATGTGTATCGCATGGATTTTGAAGCTATCTCGTTTGATTCCTCTGCATTTGAAGCTATATCACTTATATCCCAAGTGTTTGATGCTAAATCATTTGTTTCTCATGGATTTGAAACTAAACCTTCTACTTCGCATGGATTTAAAGCTAAATGATGTGTATCGCATGGATTTTAAAGCTACCCCGTTTGATTCGTCTGCATTTGCAGCTATATCACTTATGTCACAAGTGCTTGAAGCTAAATAATGTGTTTTGCATGGATTTGATGCTAACTCGTTTGTTTCCCCTGCATTTGATGCTATATCAGTTATATCGCAAGTATCTGAAGCTAAATCATTTGTTTCGCATGGATTTGAAGCTAAACCTTCTACATCGCATTTATTTGAAGCTAAATCATGTGTTTTGCATGGATTGTATGCTAACTTGTTTGTCTCCCCTGCATTTGAAGCTATATCAGTTATATCGCAAGTATCTGTACCTAAATCATTTGTTTCGCATGGATTTGAAGCTAAGCCTTCTACTTCGCATTGATTTACAGCTAAATCATGTGTTTCGCATGGATTTGAAGCTAACTCGTTCGTTTCGCCTGTATTTGAAGCTATATCACTTATATCCCACGTGTTTGAACATAAATCATTCGTTTCGTATGGATTTGAAGCTAAGCCTTCTACTTCGTATCGATTTGAAGTTAAATGATATGTATCGCATGGATTCTGGAGCTTCGCCGTTTGATTCGTCTGCATTTCCTGCTATATCACTTATGTTCCAAGTGTTTGTAGGTAAATCATTTGTTTCGCATGGATTTGAAGCTGAACCTTCTACATCGCATTGATTTGCAGCTAAATCATGTGTTTCGCTTGGATTTGATGCTATACCTTCTACATCGCTTTTATTTGAAGCTAAATCATGTGTTTTGCATGGATTTGATGCTAACTCGTTTGTTTCCCCTGCAATTGAAGCTATTTCAGTTATATCGCAAGTATCTGATGCTAAATCATGTGTTTCGCTTGGATTTGAAGCTAAACCTTTTACATCGCATTGATTTGCAGCTAAATCATGTGTTTCGCATGGATTTGAAGCTAACTCGTTTGTTTCGTCTGCATTTAAAGCTATGTCACTTATATCACAAGTATCTGAAGCTAAATCATTGGTATCGCATGAATTTGATGCTAAACCTTCTACATCGCTTTGATTTGGAGCTAAATCATGTGTATCGCATGGATTTTAAAGCTAACTCGTTTGATTCGTCTGCTTTTGAAGCTATATCACTTGTATCGCAAGTATTTCAAGAAAAATCTTTTGTTTCGCATGGATTTGAAGCTAAGCCTTCCACATCGCATTGATTTGCAGCTAAATCTTGTGTTTCGCTTGGATTTGATGTTAACTCGTCTGTTTCCCCTGCATTTGAAGCTATATCACATATATCCCAAGTGTTTGAAGCTCAATCATTTGCTTCGCTTGGATTAAGCTAATCCTTTTACTTCGCATTGATTTGGAGCTAAATCGTGTGTATCGCATGGATTTTAAAGCTAACTCGTTTGATTCGTCTGCATTTGAAGCTATATCACTTGTATCGCAAGTATGTGAAGCTAAATCATTTGTGTCTCATGGATTTGAACCTAAACCATCTACATAGCATTGATTTGCAGCTAAATCATGTGCTTAGCATGGATTTGAATCTAACTCGTTTGTTTCGTCTGCATTTGAAGCTATTTCACTTATATCCCAAGTGTTTGAAGCTAAATCATATGTTTCGCAAGGATTTGAAGCTAAACATTCTACATCACATTGATTTGAAGCTAAATCATGTGATTCGCTTGGATTGGAAGCTAACTTGTTTGTTTCGTCTGCATTTGAAGATATATCACTTAAATCCCAAGTGGTTGAAGATAAATCATTTGTTTCGCATGGATTTGAATCTAAACCTTCTAAATCGCATGAATTTTAAGCTAAATCATGTGTTCCGCATTGATTTGAAGCTATCTCGTTTGTTTCGTCTGCACTTGAAGCAATATCACATATATCGATAGTATCTGAAGCTAAATCATTTGTTTCGCATGGATTTAAAGGTAACTTGTTTCGCATGCGTTTGAAGCTATATCACTTGTATCGTAAGTATTTGAAGAAAAATCATTTGTTTCGCATGGATTTTAAGCTAAACCTTCTACCGCGCATTGATTTGAAGCTAAATCATGTATTTCGCTTGAATTTGAAGCTAAACCTTCTACATCGCATTAATTTGAAGCTAAATCATGTGTTTTGCTTATATTTGAAGCTAACTCGTTTGTTTCGTCCGCATTTGAAGCTATATCACTTATATCGCAAGTATTTGAAGCTAAATAATTTGTATCCCATGGATTTGAAGCTAAACCTTCTCCATCGCATTGATTTGCAGCTGAATGATGTGTTTCGCATGGATTTGAAGCTAACTCGTTTGTTTCGCATGCAGTTGAAGCTAAATCATGTATATCACATGTATCTAAAGCTAAACCAGTTGTTTCGCATGCATTTGAAGCGAAACCTTCTGCATCGTATCGATTTGAACCTACATCACGTGTTTCGCTTGGATTTGAAGCTATACCTCCTACATCGGATTGATTTGCAGCTAAATCATGTGTTTTGCATGGATTTGAATCTAACTCGTTCGTTTCGCCTGCATTTGATGCTATATCACTTATATCGCAAGTATCTAAACCTAAATCATTTGTTTCGGTTGGATTTGAAGCTAACCCTTCTACAACGCATTGATTTGAAGATAAATCATGTGTTTCGCATGGATTTGAAGGTAACTCGATAGTTTCGCCTGCATTTGAAACTGTATCATTTATATCGCAAGTATTTGAAACTAAATCATTTGTGTCGCATGGATTTGAAGCTAAAGCATCTACATCACATTGAATTGAAGCTAAATCAAGTATTTCGCTTGGATTTGAAGCTAACTCGTTTGATTCGCCCGCATTTGAAGCTATATCAATATATCGCAAGTATCTGAACCTAAATCATTTGTTTCGCATGGATTTGAAGTTAAGCCTTCTACTTCGGATCGATTGGAAGCTAAATGATATGTATCGCATGGATTTTGAACCTACCCCGTTTGATTCGTCTGCAATTGCAGCTATATCACATATATCCCAAGTGTTTGAAGCTAAATCATTTGTTTCGCATGGATTTGAAGCTAAACCTTCTACATCGCATTGATTTGAAGGTAAATCATGTGTTTCGCTTGGATTTGAAGCTATACCTTCTACATCGCTTTGATTTGAAACTAAATCCTGTGCTTTGCATGGATTTGATGCTAACTCGTTTAATTCCCCTGCATTTGAAGCTATTTCAGTTATATCGCAAGTATCTGATGTTAAATCATTTGTTTCGCATGGATTTGAAGATAAACCTTCTACATCGCATTGATTTAGAGCCAAGTCATGCGTTTCGCATGGACTTGGAGCTAACTCGTTTGTTTCACCTGCATTTGCAGCTGTATCACTTATTTCGCAAGTATCTGAACCTAAATCATTTGTTTCGCATGGATTTGAAGCGATGCCTTCTACTTCGCATTGATTTGAAGCTAAATCATTTGTTTCGCATGGATTTGAAGCTAAGTCGTTTGTTTCGTCTGCAATTGAAGCTATATCACTTATACCGCAAGTATTAGATGGGAAATCATGTGTTTTACATGGATTTGAATCTAACTCGAATGTTTTTCCTGCATTTGAAGCTACATCACTTATATCCCAAGTATCTGAAGCTAAATCATTTGTGTCGCTTGCATTTGAAGCTATACCTCCTACATAGCATTGATTTGAAGCTTAATCATGTGTTTTGCATGGATTTGAAGCTAACTCGAATGTTTTCCCTGCATTTAAAGCTACATCACTTATATCACAAGAATCTGAAGTTATATCATGTGTGTCGCATGGATTTGAATCTAACTCGTTTGTTACCCCTGCAGTTGAAGCTACATCACTTATATTGCAAGAATCTGAAGCTATATCATTTGTGTGGCATGGATTTGAAGCTAAACCTTCTACATCGCATTGATTTGAAGCTAAATCGTGCGTTTCGCTTGTATTTGAAGCTAACTCGTTTGTTTCGTCAGCATTTGAAGCTATACCACTCATATCCCAAGTGTTTGATGCTAAATCAATTGTTTCGCATGGATTTGAATCTAAAACTTCTACATCGATTGGTTTGAAGCTAAACCGTGGGTTTCGCTTGGATATGAGCTAACTCGTTTGTTTAGTCTGCATTTGAAGCTAATCACTTATATCGCAAGAATCTGAAACTAAATCATTTGTGTCGCATGGATTTGAAGCTAAACTTCTTCTCATTGGATTGATTTGCAGCTAAATCATGTGTTGCGCTTGGATTTGAAGCTAACTCGTTTGTTTCGTCAGCACTTGAAGCTATATCACTTATTTCGCAAGTATCTGAAGATAAATCATTTGTGTCCCATGGATTTGAAGCTAAACCTTCTACATAGCATTGATTTGAAGCTTAATCATGTGTTTTGCATGGATTTGAAGCTGACTCGATTGTTTCCCTGCATTCGAAGCTACATCACTTGTATCGCAAGTATCTGAAGCTAAATCATTCGTGTCGCATGGATTTGTAGCTGAACCTTCTACATAGCATTGATTTGAAGCTAAACCATGTGTTTCGCTTGGATATGACGCTAACTCGTTTGTTTAATCTGCATTTGAAGCTATATCACTTATATCGCAAGTATATGAAGCTAAATCATTTGTTTCACATGGATGTGAAGCTAAACCTTCTACATCGGATTGATTTGAAGCTAAATCATGTGTTTCGCTTGGATATGAAGCTCACTCGTTTGTTTAGTCTGCAGTTGAAGCTAATCACTTATATCGCAAAAATCTGAAACTAAATCATTTGTGTCGCATGGATTTGAAGCTAAACCTTCTTCATCGGACTGATTTGCAGCTAAGTCATGTGTTTCGCATGTATTAGAAGCTCACTCGTTCGTTTCGCCTGCATTTCATGCTATATCGTTTATGTCGCAAGTAGCTGAAGCTAAATCATTTGTGTCGCATGGATTTGAAGCTAAACCTTCTACATAGCATTGATTTGAAGCTCAATCATGTGTTTTGCATGGATTTGAAGCTAACTCGTTTGTTTTGCCTGCATTTGATGCTACATCACTTATATCGCAAGTATCTGAAGCTAAATCATTTGTTTCGCATGAATTTGAATCTAAACCCTGTGTTTCGCATGAATTTGAACCTAAATCACGTCTTTCGCATGCATTTGAAGCTTAATCATATGTTTTGCTTGGATTTGAAGCTAACTCGTTTGTTTCGCATGCAGTGAAGCTATATCACCTATATCCCAAGTGTTTGAAACTAAATCGATGTTTCGCATAGATATGAAGCTATACCGTCTACATCGCATTGACTTGCAGCTAAATCATATCTTTAGCATGGGTTTTTAAGCTATCTCGTTTGTTTTCCCCAGCATGTGAAGCTGTTTCACTTATATCGTAACTATCACTTATATCGATTTGAAGATAAACCTTGTACATCGAATCGATTTGCAGCCAAATAATGTGTTTCGCATGGATTTGAAGCTAACACGTTGTA
>NW_027478041.1:0-37071 GCF_051020955.1 Megalopta genalis
TTCGCATGGATTTGAAGCTAAACCTTCTACATCGCATTGATTTCAAGCTAAATCATGTGTTTTGCATGGATTTGATGCTAACTCGTTTGTTTCCCCAGCATTTGAAGCTATATCAGTTATATCGCAAGTATCTGATGCTAAATCATGTGTTTCGCTTGGATCTGAAGCTAAACCTTCTACATCGCATTGATTTGAAGCTGAATCATGTGTTTTGCTTGGATTTGAAGCTAACTCGTTTGTTTCTGCATTTGAAGCTATATCACTTATATCGCAAGTATCTGATGCTAAATCATTTGTTTCGCATGGATGTGAAGCTAAACCTTCTACATCGCATTGATTTGAAGCTAAATCATGTGTTTACATGGATTTCATGCTAACTCGTTTGTTTCCCCTGCATTTGAAGCTATATCAGTTATATCGCAAGTACCTGATGCTAAATCATTTGTTTCGTATGGATTTAAATCTAAACCTTCTACATCGCATTGAATTGCAGCTAAATCATGTGTTTCGCATGAATTTGAAGCTAGCGTTCGTTTCGCCTGCATTTGATGCTATATCACTTATATCGCAAGTGTTTGAAGCTAAATCATTTGTTTCGCATGGATTTGAAGCTAAACCTTCTACATCGCATTGATTTGAAGCTAAATCATGTGTTTCGATTGGATTTGAAGCTATACCTTCTACATCGCTTTGATTTGAAGCTAAATCATGTTTTTTGCATGGATTTGTTGCTAACTCGTTTGTTTCTCCTTGCATTTGAAGCTATATCACTTATATCGCAAGTATCTGAACCTAAATCATTTGTTTCGCATGGATTTGTAGCTAAACCTTCCACATAGCATTGATTTGAAGCTATCTCATGTGTTTCGCATGGGTTTGGAGCTAACTCGTTCGTTTCGCCTGCATTTGTAGCTATATCAGTTATATCGCAAGTATCTGAAGCTGAATCATTTGTTTCGAATTGATTTGAAGCTAAAACTTCAACATCGCATTGATTACCAGCTAAATCATGTGTATCGCATGGATTTTGAAGCTTACTCGTTTGTTTCTCCTGCATTTGAAGCTATTTCACTTATATCGCAAGTATCTGAAGATAAATCATTTGTGTCGCATGGATTTGAAGCTAAACCTTCTACATCGCATTGATTTGAAGCTAAATCATGTGTTTACATGGATTTCATGCTAACTCGTTTGTTTCCCCTGCATTTGAAGCTATATCAGTTATATCGCAAGTACCTGATGCTAAATCATTTGTTTCGTATGGATTTAAATCTAAACCTTCTACATCGCACTGAATTGCAGCTAAATCATGTGTTTCGCATGAATTTGAAGCTAGCGTTCGTTTCGCCTGCATTTGATGCTATATCACTTATATCGCAAGTGTTTGAAGCTAAATCATTTGTTTCGCATGGGTTTGAAGCTAAACCTTCTACATCGTATCGTTTTGAAGCTAAATGATATGTATCGCATGGATTTTGAAGCTATCCCGTTTGATTCGTCTGCATTTGGAGCTATATCACTTATATCGCAAGTGTTTGAAGCTAAATCATTTGTTTCGCATGGATTTGAAGCTAAACCTTCTACATCGCATTGATTTGCAGCTAAATCATGTGTTTCGCATGGATTTGGAGCTAACTCGTTCGTTTCGCCTGCATTTGATGCTATATCACTTATATCGCAAGTGTTTGAAGCTACATCATTTGTTTCGCATGGGTTTGAAGCTAAACCTTCTACATCGTATCGTTTTGAAGCTAAATGATACGTATCGCATGGATTTTGAAGCTATCCCGTTTGATTCGTCTGCATTTGCTAAATGGTATCTGATGCTAAATCATGTGTTTCGCATGGATTTGAAACTAAACCTTCTACATAGCATTGATTTGCAGCTAAATCATGTGTTTCGCATGGATTTGAAGCTAAGCCTTCTATTTCGCCTGGATTTAGAGCTAAATGATGTGTATCGCATGGATTTTGAAGCTAACTCGTTTGATTCGTCTGCATTTGAAGCTATATCACTTATATCGTAAGTATCTGAAGCTAAATCATTTGCGTCGCATGGATTTGAAGCTAAACCTTCTACATCGCATTGATTTAAAGCTACCTCGTTTGTTTCGCCTTCACTTGAAGATATTTTATTTATACCGCAAGTATTTGAAGATATCCCATTTATTTCTCATGGATTTGAAGCTGAGCCTTCTACTTCGCATTGATTTGAAGCAAAATCATGCGTTTTGCATGGATTTGATGCTAACTCGTTCATTTCGCCTGCATTTGATGCTATAACACTTATATCGCAAGTATCTGAAGCTAAATCATTTGTTTCGCATGGATTTGAAGCTAAACCTTCTACATCGTATTGATTGGAAGCTAACTCATTTGTTTCGCATGGATTAGAAGCTAAACATTCTACATCGCATGGATTTGAAGCTAAACCTTATACATCGTATTGATTTGAAGCTAAGTCGTTTGTTTCGTCTGAATTCGAAGGTATGTCACTTATATCGCAAGTATCTGAACCTAAATCATACGTTTCGCATGGATTTGAAACTAAACCTTCTACATAGCATTGATTTGCAGCTAAATCATGTGTTTCGCATGGATTTGAAGCTAAGCCTTCTATTTCGCATGGATTTAGAGCTAAATGATGTGTATCGCATGGATTTTGAAGCCAACTCGTTTGATTCGTCTGCATTTGAAGCTATACCAGTTATATCGCAAGTATCTGATGCTAAATCATTTGATTCGCATGGATTTGAAGCTAAACCTTCTACATCGCATTGATTTCAAGCTAAATCATGTGTTTTGCATGGATTTGATGCTAACTCGTTTGTTTCCCCAGCATTTGAAGCTATATCAGTTATATCGCAAGTATCTGATGCTAAATCATGTGTTTCGCTTGGATCTGAAGCTAAACCTTCTACATCGCATTGATTTGAAGCTGAATCATGTGTTTTGCTTGGATTTGAAGCTAACTCGTTTGTTTCTGCATTTGAAGCTATATCACTTATATCGCAAGTATCTGAAGCTAAATCATTTGTGTCGCATGGATTTGAAGCTAAACCTTCTACATCGTATTGATTTAAAGCTACCTCGTTTGTTTCGCCTTCACTTGAAGATATTTTATTTATATCGCAAGTATTTGAAGATATCCCATTTATTTCTCATGGATTTGAAGCTAAGCCTTCTACTTCGCATTGATTTGAAGCAAAATCATGCGTTTTGCATGCATTTTATGCTAACTCGTTCATTTCGCCTGCATTTGATGCTATAACACTTATATCGCAAGTATCTGAAGCTAAATCATTTGTTTCGCATGGAATTGAAGCTAAACCTTCTACATCGTATTGATTTGAAGCTAAATGATATGTATCGCATGGATTTTGAAGCTATCCCGTTTGATTCGTCTGCATTTGCAGCTATATCACTTATATCACAAGTGTTTGAAGCTAAATCATTTGTTTCGCATGGATTTGAAGCTAAACCTTCTACATCGCATTGATTTGAAGCTAAATCATGTGTTTCGCTTGGATTTGAAGCTATACCTTCTACATTGCTTTGATTTCAAGCTAAATCATGTGTTTTGCATGGATTTCATGCTAACTCGTTTGTTTCCCCTGCATTTGAAGCTATATCATTTATATCGCAAGTATCTGATGCTAAATCATTTGTTTCGTATGGATTTGAAGCTACACCTTCTACATCGCATTGATTTGCAGCTAAATCATGTGTTTCGCATGGATTTGAAGCTAACGTTCGTTTCGCCTGCATTTGATGCTATATCACTTATATCGCAAGTGTTTGAAGCTAAATCATTTATTTCGCAGGGATTTGAAGCTAAACCTTCTACATCGCATTGATTTGAAACTAAATCATGTTTTTTGCATGGATTTGTTGCTAACTCGTTTGTTTCTCCTTGCATTTGAAGCTATATCACTTATATTGCAAGTATCTGAACCTAAATCATTTGTTTCGCATGGATTTGAAGCTAAGCCTTCTACTTCGCATGAATTTAAAGCTAAATGATGTGTATCGCATGGATTTTGAAGCTAACTCGTTTGATTCGTCTGCATTTGCAGCTATATCACTTATATCACAAGTGTTTGAAGCTAAATCATTTGTTTCGCATGGATTTGAAGCTAAACCTTCTACATCGCATTGATTTGAAGCTAAATCATGTGTTTCGCTTGGGTTTGAAGCTATACCTTCTACATCGCTTTGATTTCAAGCTAAATCATGTGTTCTGCATGGATTTGATGCTAACTCGTTTGTTTCCCCTGCATTTGAAGCTATATCATTTATATCGCAAGTATCAGATGCTAAATCATTTGTTTCGTATGGATTTGAAGCTACACCTTCTACATCGCATTGATTTGCAGCTAAATCATGTGTTTCGCATGGATTTGAAGCTAACGTTCGTTTCGCCTGCATTTGATGCTATATCACTTATATCGCAAGTGTTTGAAGCTAAATCATTTATTTCGCAGGGATTTGAAGCTAAACCTTCTACATCGCATTGATTTGAAACTAAATCATGTTTTTTGCATGGATTTGTTGCTAACTCGTTTGTTTCTCCTTGCATTTGAAGCTATATCACTTATATTGCAAGTATCTGAACCTAAATCATTTGTTTCGCATGGATTTGAAGCTAAGCCTTCTACTTCGCATGAATTTAAAGCTAAATGATGTGTATCGCATGGATTTTGAAGCTAACTCGTTTGTTTCCCTTGCATTTGAATCTATATCACTTATATCGCAAGTATCTGATGCTAAAACATTTGTTTCGTATGGATTTGATGCTAAACCTTCTACATCGTATTGATTTGAATCTAACTCATTTGTATCGCATGGATTAGAAGCTAAACATTCTACATCGCATGGATTTGAAGCTAAGCCTTCTATTTCGCATAGATTTGAAGCTAAGTCATGTGTCTCGCTTGGATTTGAAGCTAAACCTTCTACATCGCATTGATTTGAAGCTAAATCATGTGTTTTGCATGGATTTGATGCTAACTCGTTCGTTTCGCCTGCATTTGATGCTATATCACTTATATCGCAAGTGTTTGAAGCTAAATCATTTGTTTCGCTTGGATTTGAAGCTAAACCTTCTACATCGCATTGATTTGAAGCTAAATCATGTGTTTCGATTGGATTTGAAGCTATACCTTCTACATCGCTTTGATTTGAAGCTAAATCATGTTTTTTGCATGGATTTGTTGCTAACTCGTTTGTTTCTCCTTGCATTTGAAGCTATATCACTTATATCGCAAGTATCTGAACCTAAATCATTTGTTTCGCATGGATTTGTAGCTAAACCTTCCACATAGCATTGATTTGAAGCTATCTCATGTGTTTCGCATGGGTTTGGAGCTAACTCGTTCGTTTCGCCTGCATTTGATGCTATATCACTTATATCGCAAGTGTTTGAAGCTACATCATTTGTTTCGCATGGGTTTGAAGCTAAACCTTCTACATCGTATCGTTTTGAAGCTAAATGATATGTATCGCATGGATTTTGAAGCTATCCCGTTTGATTCGCCTGCATTTGATGCCATATCACTTATATCGCAAGTGTTTGAAGCTAAATCATTTGTTTCGAATGGATTTGAAGCCTAACCTTCTACATCGAATCGATTTGAAGCTAAATTATGTGTTTCGCTTGGATTTGAAGCTATACCTTCTACATCGATTTGATTTGAAGCTAAATCATGTGTTTCGCATGGATTTGAAGCTAACTCGTTTGTTTCGCAAGCAGTTGCAGCTAAATCGTGTATATCACTAGTATTAGAAGCTGAACCATTTATATCGCATAGATTTGAAGATAAACCTTCTACATCGCATTGATTTGAAGCTAAATCATGTGTTTTGCATGGATTTGATGCTAACTCGTTTGTTTCCCCTGCATTTGTAGCTATATCAGTTATATCGCAAGTATCTGAAGCTGAATCATTTGTTTCGAATTGATTTGAAGCTAAAACTTCAACATCGCATTGATTACCAGCTAAATCATGTGTATCGCATGGATTTTGAAGCTTACTCGTTTGTTTCTCCTGCATTTGAAGCTATTTCACTTATATCGCAAGTATCTGAAGATAAATCATTTGTGTCGCATGGATTTGAAGCTAAACCTTCTACATCGCATTGATTTGAAGCTAAATCATGTGTTTACATGGATTTCATGCTAACTCGTTTGTTTCCCCTGCATTTGAAGCTGTATCAGTTATATCGCAAGTACCTGATGCTAAATCATTTGTTTCGTATGGATTTAAATCTAAACCTTCTACATCGCACTGAATTGCAGCTAAATCATGTGTTTCGCATGAATTTGAAGCTAGCGTTCGTTTCGCCTGCATTTGATGCTATATCACTTATATCGCAAGTGTTTGAAGCTAAATCATTTGTTTCGCATGGGTTTGAAGCTAAACCTTCTACATCGTATCGTTTTGAAGCTAAATGATATGTATCGCATGGATTTTGAAGCTATCCCGTTTGATTCGTCTGCATTTGGAGCTATATCACTTATATCGCAAGTGTTTGAAGCTAAATCATTTGTTTCGCATGGATTTGAAGCTAAACCTTCTACATCGCATTGATTTGCAGCTAAATCATGTGTTTCGCATGGATTTGGAGCTAACTCGTTCGTTTCGCCTGCATTTGATGCTATATCACTTATATCGCAAGTGTTTGAAGCTACATCATTTGTTTCGCATGGGTTTGAAGCTAAACCTTCTACATCGTATCGTTTTGAAGCTAAATGATACGTATCGCATGGATTTTGAAGCTATCCCGTTTGATTCGTCTGCATTTGCAGCTATATCACTTATATCACAAGTGTTTGAAGCTAAATCATTTGTTTCGCATGGATTTGAAGCTAAACTTTCTACATCGCATTGATTTGAAGCTAAATCATGTGTTTCGCTTGGATTTGAAGCTATACCTTCTACATCGCTTTGATTTGAAGCTAAGTCATGTGTTCTGCATGGATTTGATGCTAACACGTTTGTTTCCCCTGCATTTGAAGCTATATCAGTTATATCGAAAGTATCTGATGCTAAATCATTTGTTTCGCATGGATGTGAAGCTAAACCTTCTACATCGCATTGATTTGAAGCTAAATCATGTGTTTACATGGATTTCATGCTAACTCGTTCGTTTCGCCTGCATTTGATGCTATATCACTTATATCGCAAGTGTTTGAAGCTAAATCATTTGTTTCGCATGGGTTTGAAGCTAAACCTTCTACATCGTATCGTTTTGAAGCTAAATGATATGTATAGCATGGATTTTGAAGCTATCCCGTTTGATTCGTCTGCATTTGCAGCTATATCACTTATATCACAAGTGTTTGAAGCTAAATCATTTGTTTCGCATGGATTTGAAGCTAAACCTTCTACATCGCATTGATTTGAAGCTAAATCATGTGTTTCGCTTGGATTTGAAGCTAACTCGTTCGTTTTGCCTGCATTTGATGCTATATCACTTATATCGCAAGTGTTTGAAGCTACATCATTTGTTTCGCATGGGTTTGAAGCTAAACCTTCTACATCGTATCGTTTTGAAGCTAAATGATATGTATAGCATGGATTTTGAAGCTATCCCGTTTGATTCGTCTGCATTTGCAGCTATATCACTTATATCACAAGTGTTTGAAGCTAAATCATTTGTTTCGCATGGATTTGAAGCTAAACCTTCTACATCGCATTGATTTGAAGCTAAATCATGTGTTTCGCTTGGATTTGAAGCTATACCTTCTACATCGCTTTGATTTGAAGCTAAGTCATGTGATCTGCATGGATTTGATGCTAACACGTTTGTTTCCCCTGCATTTGATGCTATATCAGTTATATCGAAAGTATCTGATGCTAAATCATTTGTTTCGCATGGATGTGAAGCTAAACCTTCTACATCGCATTGATTTGAAGCTAAATCATGTGTTTACATGGATTTCATGCTAACTCGTTCGTTTCGCCTGCATTTGATGCTATATCACTTATATCGCAAGTGTTTGAAGCTAAATCATTTGTTTCGCTTGGATTTGAAGCTGTACCTTCTACATCGCTTTGATTTGAAGCTAAATCATGTGTTCTGCATGGATTTGATGCTGACTCGTTTGTTTCCCCTGCATTTGAAGCTATTTCAGTTATAACGAAAGTATCTGATGCTAAATCATGTGTTTCGCTTGGATTTGAAGCTAAACCTTCTACATCGTATTGATTTGAAGCTAAAACATTTGTTTCGCATGGATTTGAAGCTAAGCCTTCTATTTCGCATGGATTTAAAGCTTAATGATATGTATCGCATAGATTTTGAAGCTAACTCGTTTGATTCGTCTGCATTTGAAGCTATATCACTTATATCCCAAGAGTTTGAAGCTAAATCATTTGTTTCGCATGGATGAGAAGCTAAACCTTCTACATCGCATTGATTTGAAGCTAAATCATGTGTTTACATGGATTTCATGCTAACTCGTTTGTTTCCCCTGCATTTGAAGCTATATCAGTTATATCGCAAGTACCTGATGCTAAATCATTTGTTTCGCATGGATTTGAAGCTAAAGCTTCTACATCGCAAGTGTCTGAAGCAAAATCATTTGTTTCGCATAGATTTGAAGCTAAACCTTCTACATCGCATTGATTTCCAGCTAAACCATATGTATCGCATGGATTTTGAAGATAACTCGTTTGATTCGTCTGCATTTGAAGCTATATCAGTTATATCGCAAGTATCTGACGCTAAATCATTTGTGCCGCTTGGATTTGAAGCTAAACCTTCTACATCGTATTGATTTGAAGCTAACTCATTTGTTTCGCATGGATTAGAAGCTATACATTCTACATCGCATGGATTTGAAGCTAAACCTTCTACATCGTATTGATTTGAAGCTAAGTCGTTTGTTTCGTCTGAATTCGAAGGTATGTCACTTATATCGCAAGTATCTGAACCTAAATCATATGTTTCGCATGGGTTTGAAACTAAACCTTCTACATAGCATTGTTTTGCAGCTAAATCATGAGTTTCGCACGGATTTGAAGCTAAGGCTTCTATTTCGCATAGATTTGAAGCTAAGTCATGTGTCTCGCTTGGATTTGAAGCTAAACCTTCTACATCGCATTGATTTGAAGCTAAATCATGTGTTTTGCATGGATTTGATGCTAACTCATTTGTTTCCCCTGCATTTGAAGCTATATCAGTTATATCGCAAGTATCTGATGCTAAATCATGTGTTTCGCATGGATTTGAAACTAAACCTTCTACATAGCATTGATTTGCAGCTAAATCATGTGTTTCGCATGGATTTGAAGCTAAGCCTTCTATTTCGCCTGGATTTAGAGCTAAATGATGTGTATCGCATGGATTTTGAAGCTAACTCGTTTGATTCGTCTGCATTTGAAGCTATATCACTTATATCGTAAGTATCTGAAGCTAAATCATTTGCGTCGCATGGATTTGAAGCTAAACCTTCTACATCGCATTGATTTAAAGCTACCTCGTTTGTTTCGCCTTCACTTGAAGATATTTTATTTATACCGCAAGTATTTGAAGATATCCCATTTATTTCTCATGGATTTGAAGCTGAGCCTTCTACTTCGCATTGATTTGAAGCAAAATCATGCGTTTTGCATGGATTTGATGCTAACTCGTTCATTTCGCCTGCATTTGATGCTATAACACTTATATCGCAAGTATCTGAAGCTAAATCATTTGTTTCGCATGGATTTGAAGCTAAACCTTCTACATCGTATTGATTGGAAGCTAACTCATTTGTTTCGCATGGATTAGAAGCTAAACATTCTACATCGCATGGATTTGAAGCTAAACCTTATACATCGTATTGATTTGAAGCTAAGTCGTTTGTTTCGTCTGAATTCGAAGGTATGTCACTTATATCGCAAGTATCTGAACCTAAATCATACGTTTCGCATGGATTTGAAACTAAACCTTCTACATAGCATTGATTTGCAGCTAAATCATGTGTTTCGCATGGATTTGAAGCTAAGCCTTCTATTTCGCATGGATTTAGAGCTAAATGATGTGTATCGCATGGATTTTGAAGCCAACTCGTTTGATTCGTCTGCATTTGAAGCTATACCAGTTATATCGCAAGTATCTGATGCTAAATCATTTGATTCGCATGGATTTGAAGCTAAACCTTCTACATCGCATTGATTTCAAGCTAAATCATGTGTTTTGCATGGATTTGATGCTAACTCGTTTGTTTCCCCAGCATTTGAAGCTATATCAGTTATATCGCAAGTATCTGATGCTAAATCATGTGTTTCGCTTGGATCTGAAGCTAAACCTTCTACATCGCATTGATTTGAAGCTGAATCATGTGTTTTGCTTGGATTTGAAGCTAACTCGTTTGTTTCTGCATTTGAAGCTATATCACTTATATCGCAAGTATCTGAAGCTAAATCATTTGTGTCGCATGGATTTGAAGCTAAACCTTCTACATCGTATTGATTTAAAGCTACCTCGTTTGTTTCGCCTTCACTTGAAGATATTTTATTTATATCGCAAGTATTTGAAGATATCCCATTTATTTCTCATGGATTTGAAGCTAAGCCTTCTACTTCGCATTGATTTGAAGCAAAATCATGCGTTTTGCATGCATTTTATGCTAACTCGTTCATTTCGCCTGCATTTGATGCTATAACACTTATATCGCAAGTATCTGAAGCTAAATCATTTGTTTCGCATGGAATTGAAGCTAAACCTTCTACATCGTATTGATTTGAAGCTAAATGATATGTATCGCATGGATTTTGAAGCTATCCCGTTTGATTCGTCTGCATTTGCAGCTATATCACTTATATCACAAGTGTTTGAAGCTAAATCATTTGTTTCGCATGGATTTGAAGCTAAACCTTCTACATCGCATTGATTTGAAGCTAAATCATGTGTTTCGCTTGGATTTGAAGCTATACCTTCTACATTGCTTTGATTTCAAGCTAAATCATGTGTTTTGCATGGATTTCATGCTAACTCGTTTGTTTCCCCTGCATTTGAAGCTATATCATTTATATCGCAAGTATCTGATGCTAAATCATTTGTTTCGTATGGATTTGAAGCTACACCTTCTACATCGCATTGATTTGCAGCTAAATCATGTGTTTCGCATGGATTTGAAGCTAACGTTCGTTTCGCCTGCATTTGATGCTATATCACTTATATCGCAAGTGTTTGAAGCTAAATCATTTATTTCGCAGGGATTTGAAGCTAAACCTTCTACATCGCATTGATTTGAAACTAAATCATGTTTTTTGCATGGATTTGTTGCTAACTCGTTTGTTTCTCCTTGCATTTGAAGCTATATCACTTATATTGCAAGTATCTGAACCTAAATCATTTGTTTCGCATGGATTTGAAGCTAAGCCTTCTACTTCGCATGAATTTAAAGCTAAATGATGTGTATCGCATGGATTTTGAAGCTAACTCGTTTGATTCGTCTGCATTTGCAGCTATATCACTTATATCACAAGTGTTTGAAGCTAAATCATTTGTTTCGCATGGATTTGAAGCTAAACCTTCTACATCGCATTGATTTGAAGCTAAATCATGTGTTTCGCTTGGGTTTGAAGCTATACCTTCTACATCGCTTTGATTTCAAGCTAAATCATGTGTTCTGCATGGATTTGATGCTAACTCGTTTGTTTCCCCTGCATTTGAAGCTATATCATTTATATCGCAAGTATCAGATGCTAAATCATTTGTTTCGTATGGATTTGAAGCTACACCTTCTACATCGCATTGATTTGCAGCTAAATCATGTGTTTCGCATGGATTTGAAGCTAACGTTCGTTTCGCCTGCATTTGATGCTATATCACTTATATCGCAAGTGTTTGAAGCTAAATCATTTATTTCGCAGGGATTTGAAGCTAAACCTTCTACATCGCATTGATTTGAAACTAAATCATGTTTTTTGCATGGATTTGTTGCTAACTCGTTTGTTTCTCCTTGCATTTGAAGCTATATCACTTATATTGCAAGTATCTGAACCTAAATCATTTGTTTCGCATGGATTTGAAGCTAAGCCTTCTACTTCGCATGAATTTAAAGCTAAATGATGTGTAACGCATGGATTTTGAAGCTAACTCGTTTGTTTCCCTTGCATTTGAATCTATATCACTTATATCGCAAGTATCTGATGCTAAAACATTTGTTTCGTATGGATTTGATGCTAAACCTTCTACATCGTATTGATTTGAATCTAACTCATTTGTATCGCATGGATTAGAAGCTAAACATTCTACATCGCATGGATTTGAAGCTAAGCCTTCTATTTCGCATAGATTTGAAGCTAAGTCATGTGTCTCGCTTGGATTTGAAGCTAAACCTTCTACATCGCATTGATTTGAAGCTAAATCATGTGTTTTGCATGGATTTGATGCTAACTCATTTGTTTCCCCTGCATTTGAAGCTATATCAGTTATATCGCAAGTATCTGATGCTAAATCATGTGTTTCGCATGGATTTGAAACTAAACCTTCTACATAGCATTGATTTGCAGCTAAATCATGTGTTTCGCATGGATTTGAAGCTAAGCCTTCTATTTCGCCTGGATTTAGAGCTAAATGATGTGTATCGCATGGATTTTGAAGCTAACTCGTTTGATTCGTCTGCATTTGAAGCTATATCACTTATATCGTAAGTATCTGAAGCTAAATCATTTGCGTCGCATGGATTTGAAGCTAAACCTTCTACATCGCATTGATTTAAAGCTACCTCGTTTGTTTCGCCTTCACTTGAAGATATTTTATTTATACCGCAAGTATTTGAAGATATCCCATTTATTTCTCATGGATTTGAAGCTGAGCCTTCTACTTCGCATTGATTTGAAGCAAAATCATGCGTTTTGCATGGATTTGATGCTAACTCGTTCATTTCGCCTGCATTTGATGCTATAACACTTATATCGCAAGTATCTGAAGCTAAATCATTTGTTTCGCATGGATTTGAAGCTAAACCTTCTACATCGTATTGATTGGAAGCTAACTCATTTGTTTTGCATGGATTAGAAGCTAAACATTCTACATCGCATGGATTTGAAGCTAAACCTTATACATCGTATTGATTTGAAGCTAAGTCGTTTGTTTCGTCTGAATTCGAAGGTATGTCACTTATATCGCAAGTATCTGAACCTAAATCATACGTTTCGCATGGATTTGAAACTAAACCTTCTACATAGCATTGATTTGCAGCTAAATCATGTGTTTCGCATGGATTTGAAGCTAAGCCTTCTATTTCGCATGGATTTAGAGCTAAATGATGTGTATCGCATGGATTTTGAAGCCAACTCGTTTGATTCGTCTGCATTTGAAGCTATACCAGTTATATCGCAAGTATCTGATGCTAAATCATTTGATTCGCATGGATTTGAAGCTAAACCTTCTACATCGCATTGATTTCAAGCTAAATCATGTGTTTTGCATGGATTTGATGCTAACTCGTTTGTTTCCCCAGCATTTGAAGCTATATCAGTTATATCGCAAGTATCTGATGCTAAATCATGTGTTTCGCTTGGATCTGAAGCTAAACCTTCTACATCGCATTGATTTGAAGCTGAATCATGTGTTTTGCTTGGATTTGAAGCTAACTCGTTTGTTTCTGCATTTGAAGCTATATCACTTATATCGCAAGTATCTGAAGCTAAATCATTTGTGTCGCATGGATTTGAAGCTAAACCTTCTACATCGTATTGATTTAAAGCTACCTCGTTTGTTTCGCCTTCACTTGAAGATATTTTATTTATATCGCAAGTATTTGAAGATATCCCATTTATTTCTCATGGATTTGAAGCTAAGCCTTCTACTTCGCATTGATTTGAAGCAAAATCATGCGTTTTGCATGCATTTGATGCTAACTCGTTCATTTCGCCTGCATTTGATGCTATAACACTTATATCGCAAGTATCTGAAGCTAAATCATTTGTTTCGCATGGAATTGAAGCTAAACCTTCTACATCGTATTGATTTGAAGCTAAATGATATGTATCGCATGGATTTTGAAGCTATCCCGTTTGATTCGTCTGCATTTGCAGCTATATCACTTATATCACAAGTGTTTGAAGCTAAATCATTTGTTTCGCATGGATTTGAAGCTAAACCTTCTACATCGCATTGATTTGAAGCTAAATCATGTGTTTCGCTTGGATTTGAAGCTACACCTTCTACATCGCATTGATTTGCAGCTAAATCATGTGTTTCGCATGGATTTGTTGCTAACTCGTTTGTTTCTCCTTGCATTTGAAGCTATATCACTTATATTGCAAGTATCTGAACCTAAATCATTTGTTTCGCATGGATTTGAAGCTAAACCTTCTACATCGCATTGATTTAAAGCTACCTTGTTTGTTTCGCCTTCACTTGAAGATATTTTATGTATATCGCAAGTATTTGAAGATATCCCATTTATTTTTCATGGATTTGAAGCTAAGCCTTCTACTTCGCATTGATTTGATGCAAAATCATGGGTTTTGCATGGATTTGAAGCTATGCCTTCTACATCGCTTTGATTTGAAGCTAAATCATGTGTTTTGCATGGATTTGATGCTAACTAGTTTGTTTCCCCTGCATTTGAAGCTATATCAGTTATATCGCAAGTATCTGATGCTAAATCATGTGTCTCGGTTGGATTTGAAGCTAAACCTTCTACATCGCATTGATTTGAAGCTAAATCATGTGTTTTGCATGGATTTGATGCTAACTCGTTTGTTTCCCCTGCATTTGAAGCTATATCAGTTATATCGCAAGTATCTGATGCTAAATCATTTGTTTCGTATGGATTTGAAGCTAAGCCTTCTACTTCTCATGGATTTAAAGCTAAATTATGTGTACCGAATGGATTTTGAAACTAACTCGTTTGATTCGCCTGCATTTGAAGCAATATCAGTTATATCTCAAGTATCTGATGCTAAATCATTTGTTTCGTATTGATTTGAAGCTAAACCTTCTACATCGCATTGATTTGCAACTAAGTCATGTGTTTCGCATGGATTTGAATCTAACTCGTTCGTTTCGCCTGCATTTGATGCTATATCACTTATATCGCAAGTGTTTGAAGCTAAATCATTTGTTTCGCATGGATTTGAAGCCTAACCTTCTACATCGAATCGATTTGAAGCTAAATTATGTGTTTCGCTTGGATTTGAAGCTATACCTTCTACATCGATTTGATTTGAAGCTAAATCATGTGTTTCGCATGGATTTGAAGCTAACTCGTTTGTTTCGCAAGCAGTTGCAGCTAAATCGTGTATATCACTAGTATTAGAAGCTGAACCATTTATATCGCATAGATTTGAAGATAAACCTTCTACATCGCATTGATTTGAAGCTAAATCATGTGTTTTGCATGGATTTGATGCTAACTCGTTTGTTTCCCCTGCATTTGTAGCTATATCAGTTATATCGCAAGTATCTGAAGCTGAATCATTTGTTTCGCATTGATTTGAAGCTAAAACTTCAACATCGCATTGATTACCAGCTAAATCATGTGTATCGCATGGATTTTGAAGCTTACTCGTTTGTTTCTCCTGCATTTGAAGCTATTTCACTTATATCGCAAGTATCTGAAGATAAATCATTTGTGTCGCATGGATTTGAAGCTAAACCTTCTACATCGCATTGATTTAAAGCTACCGTGTCTGTTTCGCCTTCACTTGCAGATATTTTATGTATATCGCAAGTATTTGAAGATATCCCATTTAATTCTCATTGATTTGAAGCTAAACCTTCTACTTCGCATTGATTTGATGCAAAATCATGTGTTTTGCATGGATTTGAAGCTATGCCTTCTACATCGCTTTGATTTGAAGCTAAATCATGTGTTTTGCATGGATTTGATGCTAACTAGTTTGTTTCCCCTGCATTTGAAGCTATATCAGTTATATCGCAAGTATCTGATGATAAATCATTTGTTTCGCATGGATTTGAAGCTAAACCTTCTACATCGCATTGATTTGCAGCTAAATCATGTGTTTTGCATGGATTTGATGGTAACTCGTTTGTTTCCCCTGCATTTGAAGCTATATCAGTTATATCGCAAGTATCTGATGCTAAATCATTTGTTTCGTATGGATTTGAAGCTAAGCCTTCTACTTCGCATGGATTTAAGCTAAATTATGTGTACCGAATGGATTTTGAAACTAACTCGTTTGATTCGTCTGCATTTGAAGCAATATCAGTTATATCTCAAGTATCTGATGCTAAATCATTTGTTTCGTATGGATTTGAAGCTAAACCTTCTACATCGCATTGATTTGCAACTAAGTCATGTGTTTCGCATGGATTTGAATATAACTCGTTCGTTTCGCCTGCATTTGTTGCTATATCACATATATCGCAAGTGTTTGAAGCTAAATCATTTGTTTCGCATGGATTTGAAGCCTAACCTTCTACATCGTATCGATTTGAAGCTAAATTAAGTGTTTCGCTTGGATTTGAAGCTAACTCGTTTGTTTCGCAAGCAGTTGCAGCTAAATCGTGTATATCACTAGTATTAGAAGCTGAACCATTTATATCGCATAGATTTGAAGCTAAGCCTTCTACTTCGAATTGATTTGATGCTAAATCATGTGTTTCGCTTGGATTTGGAGCTAACTCGTTTGTTCCGCATGCAATTGAAGCTAAATCATGAATATCACAAGTATTTGAATATAAACCATTTGTTTGGCATTGATTTGAAGCTAAACCTGCTACATCGCATTTATTTGCAACTAAATCATGTGTTTCGCTAGGATTTTGTAGCTAACTCGTTTGTTTCCCCTGCATTTGAAGCTATATCAGTTATATCGCAAGTATCTGATGCTAAATCATTTGTTTCGTATGGATTTGAAGCTAAGCCTTCTACTTCGCATGGATTTAAAGCTAAATGATGTGTACCGCATGGATTTTGAAGCTAACTCGTTTGATTCGTCTGCATTTGAAGCTATATCACTTATATTCCAAGTGTTTGATGCTAAATCATATGTTTCGCATGGATTTGTAGCTAAACCTTCTACATCGCATTGATTTGAAGCTATCTCATGTGATTCGCTTGGATTTGAAGCTAAACCTTCTACATCGCATTGATTTGCAGCTAAATCATGTGTTTTGCATGGATTTGATGCTAACTCGTTTGTTTCGCAAGCAGTTGCAGCTAAATCGTGTATATCACTAGTATTAGAAGCTGAACCATTTATATCGCATAGATTTGAAGATAATCCTTCTACATCGCATTGATTTGAAGCTAAATCATGTGTTTTGCATGGATTTGATGCTAACTCGTTTGTTTCCCCTGCATTTGTAGCTATATCAGTTATATCGCAAGTATTTGATGCTAAATCATTTGTTTGGCATTGATTTGAAGCTAAGCCTGCTACATCGCATTTATTTGCAGCTAAATCATGTGTTTCGCATGGATTTTGTAGCTAACTCGTTTGTTTCTAGTATATTTGAAGCTATAACACTTATATCGCAAGTATCTGAAGCTGAATCATTTGTTTCGCATTGATTTGAAGCTAAACCTTCAACATCGCATTGATTTCCAGCTAAATCATGTGTATCGCATGGATTTTGAAGCTAACTCGTTTGTTTCTCCTGCATTTGAAGCTATATCACTTATATCGCAAGTATCTGAAGCTAAATCATTTGTGTCGCATGGAATTGAAGCTAAACCTTCTACATCGCATTGATTTAAAGCTACCTCGTTTGTTTCGCCTTCACTTGAAGATATTTTATTTAGGTCGCAAGTTTTCGAAGATATCCCATTTATTTCTCATGGATTTGAAGCTAAGCCTTCTACTTCGCATTGATTTGAAGCAAAATCAGGTGTTTTGCATGGATTTGATGCTAACTCGTTCGTTTCGCCTGCATTTGATGCTATATCACTTATATCGCAAGTGTTTGAAGCTAAATCATTTGTTTCGCATGGATTTCAAGCTATATCACTTATTTCGCAAGTATCTGATGCAAGTAATTTGTGTCGCACGAATTTGAAGCTAAACCTTCCACATCGCATTGGTTTGAAGCTAAACCTTCTACATCGCATTGGTTTGAAGCTAAACCTTCTACATCGCATTGATTTGGAGGTAAATAATATGTTTCGTATGGAGTTGAAGCTACAACGTTCGTTTCGTCTGCATTTGAAGCTATTTCACTTATATCGCAAGTATCTGAAGCTGAGTCATTTGTTTCGCATTGATTTGAAGCTAAACCTTCAACATCGCATTGATTTCCAGCTAAATCATGTGTATCGCATGGATTTTGAAGCTAACTCGTTTGTTTCTCCTGCATTTGAAGCTATTTCACTTATATCGCAAGTATCTGAAGCTAAATCATTTGTGTCGCATGGAATTGAAGCTAAACCTTCTACATCGCATTGATTTAAAGCTACCTCGTTTGTTTCGCCTTCACTTGAAGATATTTTATTTAGGTCGCAAGTTTTCGAAGATATCCCATTTATTTCTCATGGATTTGAAGCTAAGCCTTCTACTTCGCATTGATTTGAAGCAAAATCAGGTGTTTTGCATGGATTTGATGCTAACTCGTTCGTTTCGCCTGCATTTGATGCTATATCACTTATATCGCAAGTGTTTGAAGCTAAATCATTTGTTTCGCATGGATTTCAAGCTATATCACTTATTTCGCAAGTATCTGATGCAAGTAATTTGTGTCGCACGAATTTGAAGCTAAACCTTCCACATCGCATTGGTTTGAAGCTAAACCTTCTACATCGCATTGGTTTGAAGCTAAACCTTCTACATCGCATTGATTTGGAGGTAAATAATATGTTTCGTATGGAGTTGAAGCTACAACGTTCGTTTCGTCTGCATTTGAAGCTATTTCACTTATATCGCAAGTATCTGAAGCTGAGTCATTTGTTTCGCATTGATTTGAAGCTAAACCTTCAACATCGCATTGATTTCCAGCTAAATCATGTGTATCGCATGGATTTTGAAGCTAACTCGTTTGTTTCTCCTGCATTTGAAGCTATTTCACTTATATCGCAAGTATCTGACGCTAAATCATTTGTGTCGCATGGATTTGAAGCTAAACCTTCTACATCGTATTGATTTGAAGCTAAATCATGTGTTATGCATGGATTTGATGCTAACCCCTTTTCATTCGTCTGCATTTGAAGCTATACCACTTATTTCGCAAGTATCTGATGCAAGTAATTTGTGTCGCACGAATTTGAAGCTAAACCTTCCACATCGCATTGGTTTGAAGCTAAACCTTCTACATCGCATTGGTTTGAAGCTAAACCTTCTATATCGCATTGATTTGGAGCTAAATAATATGTTTCGTATGGAGTTGAAGCTACAACGTTCGTTTCGTCTGCATTTGAAGCTATTACACTTATATCGCAAGTATCTGAAGCTGCGTCATTTGTTTCGCATTGATTTGAAGCTAAACCTTCAACATCGCTTTGATTTACAGCTAAATCATGTGTATCGCATGGATTTTGAAGCTAACTCGTTTGTTTCTCCTGCATTTGAAGCTGTATCACTTATATCGCAAGTAGCTGAAGCTAAATCATTTGTGTCGCATGGATTTGAAGCTAAACCTTCTACATCGCATTGATTTAAAGCTACCTCGTTTGTTTCGCCTTCACTTGAAGATATTTTATTTAGATCGCAAGTTTTTGAACATATCCCATTGATTTCTCATGGATTTGAAGCTAAGCCTTCTACTTCGCATTGATTTGAAGCTAAATCATGTGTTATGCATGGATTTGATGCTAACCCCTTTTCATTCGTCTGCATTTGTAGCTATATCACTTATATCCCAAGTGTTTGATGCTAAATCATTTGTTTCGCATGGATTTGAAGCTAAACCTCCTACATCGCATTGATTCGAAGCTAAATCATGTGTTTCGCTTGGATTTGAAGCTAAACCTTCTACATCGTATTGATTTGAAGCTAAATCATTTGTTCCGCATGGATTTGAAGCTAAGCCTTCTATTTCGCATGGATTTAAATCTAAATGATGTGTATCGCATGGATTTTGTAGCTAACTCGTTTGATTCGTCTGCATTTGAAGCTATATCACTTATATCCCAAGTGTTTGATGCTAAATAATTTGTTTCGCATGGATTTGACGCTAAACCATCTACAACGCATTGATTTGAAGTTAAATCATGTGTTTCCCTTGGATTTGAAGCTAACTCGGTAGTTTCGCCTGCATTGATGCTATATCACTTATATCGCAAGTATCTGATGCAAGTAATTTGTGTCGCACGAATTTGAAACTAAACCTTCCACATCGCATTGGTTTGAAGCTAAACCTTCTACATCGCATTGGTTTGAAGCTAAACCTTCTACATCGCATTGATTTGGAGCTAAATAATATGTTTCGTATGGAGTTGAAGCTACAACGTTCGTTTCGTATGCATTTGAAGCTATTTCACTTATATCACAAGTATCTGAAGCTGAGTCATTTGTTTCGCATGGATTTGAAGCTAAACCTTCTACATCGTATCGATTTGAAGCTAAATTATATGTATCGCATGGATTTTGAAGCTACCCCGTTTGATTCGTCTGCATTTGCAGCTATATCACTTATATCACAAGTGTTTGAAGCTAAGTCATTTGTGTCGCATGGATTTGAAGCTAAACCTTCTACATCGCATTGATTTAAAGCTACCTCGTTTGTTTCGCCTTCACTTGAAGATATTTTATTTAGATCGCAAGTTTTTGAAGATATCCCATTTATTTCTCATGGATTTGAAGCTAAGCCTTCTACTTCGCATTGATTTGAAGCAAAATCATGTGTTTTGCATGGATTTGATGCTAACTCGTTCGTTTCGCCTGCATTTGATGCTATATCACTTATATTGCAAGTATCTGAAACTAAATCATATGTTTCGCATGGATTTGAAACTAAACCTTCTACATCGCATTGATTTGCAGCTAAATCATGTGTTTGGCATGGATTTGAAGCTAACTCGTTCGTTTCGCCTGCATTTGATGCTATATCACTTATATCGCAAGTGTTTGAAGCTAAATCATTTGTTTCGCATGGATTTGAAGCTATATCACTTATTTCGCAAGTATCTGATGCAAGTAATTTGTGTCGCACGAATTTGAAGCTAAGCCTTCCACATCGCATTGGTTTGAAGCTAAACCTTCTACATCGCATTGGTTTGAAGCTAAACCTTCTACATCGCATTGATTTGGAGCTAAATAATATGTTTCGTATGGATTTGAAGCTAACTCGTTCGTTTCGCCTGCATTTGATGCTATATCACTTATATCGCAAGTGTTTGAAGCTAAATCATTTGTTTCGCATGGATTTGAAGCTATATCACTTATTTCGCAAGTATCTGATGCAAGTAATTTGTGTCGCACGAATTTGAAGCTAAGCCTTCCACATCGCATTGGTTTGAAGCTAAACCTTCTACATCGCATTGGTTTGAAGCTAAACCTTCTACATCGCATTGATTTGGAGCTAAATAATATGTTTCGTATGGAGTTGAAGCTACAACGTTCGTTTCGTCTGCATTTGAAGCTATTTCATTTATATCGCAAGTATCTGAAGCTGAGTCATTTGTTTCGCATTGATTTGAAGCTAAACCTTCAACATCGCATTGATTTCCAGCTAAATCATGTGTATCGCATGGATTTTGAAGCTAACTCGTTTGTTTCTCCTGCATTTGAAGCTATTTCACTTATATCGCAAGTATCTGACGCTAAATCATTTGTGTCTCATGGATTTGAAGCTAAACCTTCTACATCGTATTGATTTGAAGCTAAATCATGTGTTATGCATGGATTTGATGCTAACCCCTTTTCATTCGTCTGCATTTGAAGCTATATCACTTATATCCCAAGTGTTTGATGCTAAATCATTTGTTTCGCATGGATTTGAAGCTAAACCTCCTACATCGCATTGATTCGAAGCTAAATCATGAGTTTCGCTTGGATTTGAAGCTAAACCTTCTACATCGTATTGATTTGAAGCTAAATCATTTGTTTCGCATGGATTTGAAGCTAAGCCTTCTATTTCGCATGGATTTAAATCTAAATCATGTGTATCGCATGGATTTTGTAGCTAACTCGTTTGATTCGTCTGCATTTGAAGCTATATCACTTATATCCCAAGTGTTTGATGCTAAATAATTTGTTTCGCATGGATTTGACGCTAAACCATCCACAACGCATTGATTTGAAGTTAAATCATGTGTTTCGCTTGGATTTGAAGCTAAACTTTCTACATCGCATTGATTTGAAGCTAAATCATGTGATTTGCATGGATTTGATGCTAACTTGTTCGTTTCCCCTGCATTTGAAGCTATATCAGTTATATCGCAAGTATCTGAAACTAAATCATGTGTTTCGCTTGGATTTGA
The DNA here is from genome assembly GCF_051020955.1 of Megalopta genalis. Taxonomy (NCBI): domain Eukaryota; kingdom Metazoa; phylum Arthropoda; class Insecta; order Hymenoptera; family Halictidae; genus Megalopta; species Megalopta genalis. The sequence goes on from NW_027478041.1 coordinate 22,328, forward strand.
AGATAATCCTTCTACATCGCATTGATTTGCAGCTAAATCATGTGTTTCGCATGGATTTGAAGCTAACTCGTTCGTTTCGCCTGCATTTGATGCTATATCACTTATATCGCAAGTGTTTGAAGCTAAATCATTAGTTTCGCATGGATTTGAAGCTAAACCTTCTACATCGCATTGATTTAAAGCTACTTCGTTTGTTTCGCCTTCACTTGAAGATATTTTATTTAGATCGCAAGTTTTTGAAGATAACCCATTTATTTCTCATGGATTTGAAGCTAAGCCTTCTACTTCGCATTGATTTGAATCAAAATCATGTGTTTTGAATGGATTTGATGCTAACTCGTTCGTTTCGCCTGCATTTGATGCTATATCACTTATATCGCAAGTATCTGAAACTAAATCATATGTTTCGCATGGATTTGAAACTAAACCTTCTACATCGCATTGATTTGCAGCTAAATCATGTGTTTCGCATGGATTTGAAGCTAACTCGTTCGTTTCGCCTGCATTTGATGCTATATCACTTATATCGCAAGTGTTTGAAGCTAAATCATTTGTTTCGCATGGATTTGAAGCTATATCACTTATTTCGCAAGTATCTGATGCAAGTAATTTGTGTCGCACGAATTTGAAGCTAAACCTTCCACATCGCATTGATTTGAAGCTAAACCTTCTACATCGCATTGGTTTGAAGTTAAACCTTCTACATCGCATTGATTTGGAGCTAAATAATATGTTTCGTATGGAGTTGAATCTACAACGTTCGTTTCGTCTGCATTTGAAGCTATTTCACTTATATCGCAAGTATCTGAAGCTGAGTCATTTGTTTCGCATTGATTTGAAGCTAAACCTCAACATCGCATTGATTTCTAGCTAAATCATGTGTATCGCATGGATTTTGAAACTAACTCGTTTGATTCGTCTGCATTTGAAGCAATATCAGTTATATCTCAAGTATCTGATGCTAAATCATGTGTTTCGGTTGGATTTGAAGCTAAACCTTCTATATCGCATTGATTTGAAGCTAAATCATGTGTTTTGCATGGATTTTATAATAACTCGATTGTTTCCCCTGCATTTGAAGCTATATCAGTTATATCGCAAGTATCTGAAGCTGAGTCATTTGTTTCGCATTGATTTGAAGCTAAACCTTCAACATCGCATTGATTTCCAGCTAAATCATGTGTATCGCATGGATTTTGTAGCTAAGTCGATTGTTTCCCCTGCATTTGAAGCTATATCAGTTATATCTCAAGTATCTGATGCTAAATCATTTGTTTCGTATGGATTTGAAGCTAAACCTTCTACATCGCATTGATTTGCAACTAAGTCATGTGTTTCGCATGGATTTGACTCTAACTCGTTCGTTTCGCCTGCATTTGATGCTATATCACTTATATCGCAAGTGTTTGAAGCTAAATCATTTGTTTCGCATGGATTTGAAGCCTAACCTTCTACATCGTATCGATTTGAAGCTAAATTATGTGTTTCGCTTGGATTTGAAGCTATACCTTCTACATCGCTTTGATTTGAAGCTAAATCATGTGTTTTCATGGATTTGAAGCTAACTCGTTTGTTTCTCCTGCATTTGAATCTATATCACTTATATCGCAATTATCTGAAGCTAAATCATTTGCGTCGCATGGATTTGAAGCTAAACCTTCTACATCGCATTGATTTAAAGCTACCTCGTTTGTTTCGCCTTCACTTGAAGATATTTTATTTATATCGCAAGTATTTGAAGATATCCCATTTATTTCTCATAGATTTGAGGCTAAACCTACTTCTTCGCATTGATTTGAAGCAAAATCATGTGTTTTGCATGGACTTGATGCTAACTCGTTCATTTCGCCTGCATTTGATGCTATAACACTTATATCGCAAGTATCTGAAGCTAAAACATATGTTTCGCATGGATTTGAAGCTAAACCTTCTACATCGGATTGATTTAAAGCTACCTCGTTTGTTTCGCCTTCACTTGAAGATATTTTATTTATATCGCAAGTATTTGAAGATATCCCATTTATTTCTCATGGATTTGAGGCTAAGCCTTCTACTTCGCATTGATTTGAAGCAAAATCATGTGTTTCGCATGGATTTGAAGCTAAGCCTTCTATTTCGCATGGATTTAGGGCTAAGTGTTGTGTATCGCATGGATTTTGAAGCTAACTCGTTTGTTTCTGCTGCATTTGATGCAATATCACTTATATCGCAAGTATCTGAAGCTAAATCATTTGTGCCGCATGGATTTGAAGCTAAAACTTCAACATCGCATTGATTTCAATCTAAATCATGTGTACCATATGGATTTTGAAGCTAACTCGTTTGTTTCTCCTGCATTTGAATCTACATCACTTATATCGCAATTATCTGAAGCTAAATCATTTGTGTCGCATGGATCTGAAACTAAACCTTCTACATAGCATTGATTTGAAGCTGAATCATGTGTTTTGTTTGGATTTGTAGCTAACTCGTTTGTTTCTCCTGCATTTGAAGCTATATCACTTATATCGCAAGTATCTGAAGCTAAATCATTTGTGTCGCATGGATTTGAAGCTAAACTTTCTACATCGTATTGATTTGAATCTAACTCATTTGTTTCGCATGGATTAGAAGCTAAAAATTCTACATCGTATGGATTTGAAGCTAAACCTTCTACATCGTATTGATTTGAAGCTAACTCGTTTGTTTCGTCTGAATTCGAAGGTATATCAATTATATCGCAAGTATCTGAACCTAGATCATATGTTTCGCATGGATTTGAAGCAAATCCTTCTATTTCGCATGGATTTAAATCTAAATGATGTGTTTCGCATGGATTTGAAGCTAACTCGTTCATTTCCCCTGCATTTGATGCTATATCACTTATATCACAAGGGTTTGAAGCTACATCGTTTGTTTCGCATGGATCTGAAGCTAAACCTTCTACATCGCATTGATTTGAAGCTGAATCATGTGGTTTGCTTGGATTTGTAGCTAACTCGTTTGTTTCTCCTGCATTTGAAGCTATATCACTTATTTCGCAAGTATGTGATGCAAGTAATTTGTATCGCACGGATTTGAAGATAAACCTTTCACATCGCATTGGTTTGAAGCTAAACATTCTACATCGCATTGGTTTGAAGCTAAACCATCTACATCGCATTGATTTGGAGGTAAATAATATGTTTCGTATGGAGTTGAAGCTACAACGTTCGTTCCGTCTGCATTTGAAGCTATATCACTTATATCGCAAGTATCTGAAGCTGAATCATTTGTTTCGCATTGATTTGAAGCTAAACCTTCAACATAGCATTGATTTAAAGCTACCTCGTTTGTTTTGCCTTCACTTGAAGATATTATATTTATATCGCAAGTATTAGAAGATATCCCATTTATTTCTCATGGATTTGAGGCTAAGCCTTCTGCTTCGCATTGATTTGAAGCAAAATCATGTGTTTCGCTTGAATTTGAAGCTAACTCGTTTGTTTAGTCTGCATTTGAATCTACATCACTTATATCGCAATTATCTGAAGCTAAATCATTTGTGTCGCATGGATCTGAAACTAAACCTTCTACATAGCATTGATTTGAAGCTGAATCATGTGTTTTGTTTGGATTTGTAGCTAACTCGTTTGTTTCTCCTGCATTTGAAGCTATATCACTTATATCGCAAGTATCTGAAGCTAAATCATTTGTGTCGCATGGATTTGAAGCTAAACTTTCTACATCGTATTGATTTGAATCTAACTCATTTGTTTCGCATGGATTAGAAGCTAAAAATTCTACATCGTATGGATTTGAAGCTAAACCTTCTACATCGTATTGATTTGAAGCTAACTCGTTTGTTTCGTCTGAATTCGAAGGTATATCACTTATATCGCAAGTATCTGAACCTAGATCATATGTTTCGCATGGATTTGAAGCAAATCCTTCTATTTCGCATGGATTTAAATCTAAATGATGTGTTTCGCATGGATTTGAAGCTAACTCGTTCATTTCCCCTGCATTTGATGCTATATCACTTATATCACAAGGGTTTGAAGCTACATCGTTTGTTTCGCATGGATCTGAAGCTAAACCTTCTACATCGCATTGATTTGAAGCTGAATCATGTGGTTTGCTTGGATTTGTAGCTAACTCGTTTGTTTCTCCTGCATTTGAAGCTATATCACTTATTTCGCAAGTATGTGATGCAAGTAATTTGTATCGCACGGATTTGAAGATAAACCTTTCACATCGCATTGGTTTGAAGCTAAACATTCTACATCGCATTGGTTTGAAGCTAAACCATCTACATCGCATTGATTTGGAGGTAAATAATATGTTTCGTATGGAGTTGAAGCTACAACGTTCGTTCCGTCTGCATTTGAAGCTATATCACTTATATCGCAAGTATCTGAAGCTGAATCATTTGTTTCGCATTGATTTGAAGCTAAACCTTCAACATAGCATTGATTTAAAGCTACCTCGTTTGTTTCGCCTTCACTTGAAGATATTATATTTATATCGCAAGTATTAGAAGATATCCCATTTATTTCTCATGGATTTGAGGCTAAGCCTTCTGCTTCGCATTGATTTGAAGCAAAATCATGTGTTTCGCTTGAATTTGAAGCTAACTCGTTTGTTTAGTCTGCATTTCAAGCTATATCACTCAAATCCCAAGTGTTTGATGCTAAATCAATTGTTTCGCATGGATTTGAAGCTAAACCTTCTACATCGGATTGATTTGTATCTAAATCATGTGATTCGCATGGATTTGAAGCTAACTCGTTTGTTTCGCATGCACTTGAAGCTATATCACATACATCCCAAGTGTTTGAAGCTAAATCATTTGTTTCGCATGGATTTGAAGCTAAACCTTCTACAGCGCATTGATATGAAGCTAAATCATGTGTTTCGCTTGGATTTGAAGCTAAACCTTCTACATCGCATTGATTTGAAGCTAAAACATGTGTATCGCACGGATTCTGAAGCTAAATCGTTTGTTTCGTCTGTCTTTGAAGCTATATCACTTATATTCCATGTGTTTGATGCTAAATCATTTGTTTCCCATGGATTTGATGCTAAACCTTCTACAGCGCATTGATTTGTAGCTAAATCATGTGTTTCGCTTGAATTTGAAGCTAACTCGTTTGTTTAGTTTGCATTTGAATCTATATCAGTCATATCCCAAGTGTTTGATGATAAATCAATTGTTTCGCATAGATTTGAAGCTAAGCCTTTTACTTCGCATCGATTTGAAGCTAAATGATGTGTATCGCATGCATTTTGAAGCTAACTTGTTTGGTTCGCCTGCATTTGAAGCTATATCACTTATATCGCAAGTATTTGAAGCTAAATAATTTGTATCCCATGGATTTGAAGCTAAACCTTCTCCATCGCATTGATTTGCAGCTGGATCATGTGTTTCGCATGGACTTGAAGCTAACTCGTTTATTTCGCATGCAGCTGAAGCTATATCACTTATATCCCAAGTGTTTCAAGCTCAATCATTTGTGTCGCATGGATTTGAAGCTAAACCTTCTACATCGCATTGATTGAATCTAAATCATGTGTTTCCCTTGGATATGGAGCTAAACCTTCAACATCGCATTGATTTCCAGCTAAATCATGTGTATCGCATGGATTTTGAAGCTAACTCGTTTGTTTCTCCTGCATTTGAAGCTATATCACTTATATCGCAAGTATCTGAAGCTAAATCATTTGTGTCGCATGGAATTGAAGCTAAACCTTCTACATCGCATTGATTTAAAGCTACCTCGTTTGTTTCGCCTTCACTTGAAGATATTTTATTTAGGTCGCAAGTTTTCGAAGATATCCCATTTATTTCTCATGGATTTGAAGCTAAGCCTTCTACTTCGCATTGATTTGAAGCAAAATCAGGTGTTTTGCATGGATTTGATGCTAACTCGTTCGTTTCGCCTGCATTTGATGCTATATCACTTATATCGCAAGTGTTTGAAGCTAAATCATTTGTTTCGCATGGATTTGAAGCTATATCACTTATTTCGCAAGTATCTGATTCAAGTAATTTGTGTCGCACGAATTTGAAGCTAAACCTTCCACATCGCATTGGTTTGAAGCTAAACCTTCTACATCGCATTGGTTTGAAGCTAAACCTTCTACATCGCATTGATTTGGAGCTAAATAATATGTTTCGTATGGAGTTGAAGCTACAACGTTCGTTTCGTATGCATTTGAAGCTATTTCACTTATATCGCAAGTATCTGAAGCTGAGTCATTTGTTTCGCATGGATTTGAAGCTAAACCTTCTACATCGTATCGATTTGAAGCTAAATTATATGTATCGCATGGATTTTGAAGCTACCCCGTTTGATTCGTCTGCATTTGCAGCTATATCACTTATATCACAAGTGTTTGAAGCTAAGTCATTTGTGTCGCATGGATTTGAAGCTAAACCTTCTACATCGCATTGATTTGGATCAAAATAATATGTTTCGTATGGAGTTGAAGCTACAACGTTCGTTTCGTCTGCATTTGAAGCTATTTCATTTATATCGCAAGTATCTGAAGCTGAGTCATTTGTTTCGCATTGATTTGAAGCTAAACCTTCAACATCGCATTGATTTCCAGCTAAATCATGTGTATCGCATGGATTTTGAAGCTAACTCGTTTGTTTCTCCTGCATTTGAAGCTATTTCACTTATATCGCAAGTATCTGACGCTAAATCATTTGTGTCTCATGGATTTGAAGCTAAACCTTCTACATCGTATTGATTTGAAGCTAAATCATGTGTTATGCATGGATTTGATGCTAACCCCTTTTCATTCGTCTGCATTTGAAGCTATATCACTTATATCCCAAGTGTTTGATGCTAAATCATTTGTTTCGCATGGATTTGAAGCTAAACCTCCTACATCGCATTGATTCGAAGCTAAATCATGAGTTTCGCTTGGATTTGAAGCTAAACCTTCTACATCGTATTGATTTGAAGCTAAATCATTTGTTTCGCATGGATTTGAAGCTAAGCCTTCTATTTCGCATGGATTTAAATCTAAATCATGTGTATCGCATGGATTTTGTAGCTAACTCGTTTGATTCGTCTGCATTTGAAGCTATATCACTTATATCCCAATTGTTTGATGCTAAATAATTTGTTTCGCATGGATTTGACGCTAAACCATCCACAACGCATTGATTTGAAGTTAAATCATGTGTTTCGCTTGGATTTGAAGCTAAACTTTCTACATCGCATTGATTTGAAGCTAAATCATGTGATTTGCATGGATTTGATGCTAACTTGTTCGTTTCCCCTGCATTTGATGCTATATCACTTATATCGCAAGTATCTGAAGCTAAATCATTTGTTTCGCATGGATTTGAAGCTAAACCTTCTATATCGCACTCATTTGAAGCTAAATCATGTGTTTTGCATGGATTTTATAATAACTCGTTTGTTTCCCCTGCATTTGAAGCTATATCAGTTATGTCGCAAGTATCTGAAGCTGAGTCATTTGTTTCGCATTGATTTGAAGCTAAACCTTCAACATCGCATTGATTTCCAGCTAAATCATGTGTATCGCATGGATTTTGTAGCTAAGTCGTTTGTTTCCCCTGCATTTGAAGCTATATCAGTAATATCGCAAGTATCTGAAACTAAATCATGTGTTTCGCTTGGATTTGAAGATAATCCTTCTACATCGCATTGATTTGCAGCTAAATCATGTGTTTCGCATGGATTTGAAGCTAACTCGTTCGTTTCGCCTGCATTTGATGCTATATCACTTATATCGCAAGTGTTTGAAGCTAAATCATTAGTTTCGCATGGATTTGAAGCTATATCACTTATTTCGCAAGTATCTGATGCAAGTAATTTGTGTCGCACGAATTTGAAGCTAAATCTTCCACATCGCATTGGTTTGAAGCTAAACCTTCTACATCGCATTGGTTTGAAGCTAAACCTTCTACATCGCATTGATTTGGAGCTAAGTAATATGTTTCGTATGGAGTTGAAGCTACAACGTTCGTTTCGTCTGCATTTGAAGCTATTTCACTTATATCGCAAGTATCTGAAGCTGAGTCATTTGTTTCGCATTGATTTGAAGCTAAACCTTCAACATAGCATTGATTTAAAGCTACCTCGTTTGTTTCGCCTTCACTTGAAGATATTATATTTATATCGCAAGTATTAGAAGATATCCCATTTATTTCTCATGGATTTGAGGCTAAGCCTTCTGCTTTGCATTGATTTGAAGCAAAATCATGTGTTTCGCTTGAATTTGAAGCTAACTCGTTTGTTTAGTCTGCATTTCAAGCTATATCACTCAAATCCCAAGTGTTTGATGCTAAATCAATTGTTTCGCATGGATTTGAAGCTAATCCTTCTCTATCGCATTGATTTGCAGCTGAATCATGTGTTTCGCATGGATTTGAAGCTAACTCGACTGTTTCGCATGCACTTGAAGCTATATCACCTACATCCCAAGTGTTTGAAGCTAAATCATTTGTTTCGCACGGATTTGAAATAAACCTTCTACAGCGCATTGATTTGAATCTAAATCATGTGTTTTGCTTGAATTTGAAGCTAACTCGTTTGTTTAGTCTGCATTTGAAGCTATATCAATCATATCCCAAGTGTTTGATGCTAAATCAATTGTTTCGCATGGATTTGAAGCTAAACCTTCTACATCGGATTGATTTGAAGCTTAATCATGTGTTTCGCTTGGATACGAAGCTAACTCGTTTGTTTAGTCTGCATTTGAAGCTATATCACTCATATCCCAAGTGTTTGATGCTAAATCAATTGTTTCGCATGGATTTGAAGCTAAACCTTCTACATCGGATTGATTTGTATCTAAATCATGTGATTCGCATGGATTTGAAGCTAACTCGTTTGTTTCGCATGCACTTGAAGCTATATCACATACATCCCAAGTGTTTGAAGCTAAATCATTTGTTTCGCATGGATTTGAAGCTAACCCTTCTACAGCGCATTGATATGAAGCTAAATCATGTGTTTCGCTTGGATTTGAAGCTAAACCTTCTATATCGCATTGATTTGAAGCTAAAACATGTGTATCGCACGGATTTTGAAGCTAAATCGTTTGTTTCGTCTGTCTTTGAAGCTATATCACTTATATCCCATGTGTTTGATGCTAAATCATTTGTTTCCCATGGATTTGATGCTAAACCTTCTACAGCGCATTGATTTGTAGCTAAATCATGTGTTTCGCTTGAATTTGAAGCTAACACGTTTGTTTAGTTTGCATTTGAATCTATATCAGTCATATCCCAAGTGTTTGATGATAAATCAATTGTTTCGCATAGATTTGAAGATAAGCCTTATACTTCGCATCGATTTGAAGCTAAATGATGTGTATCGCATGCATTTTGAAGCTAACTCGTTTGGTTCGCCTGCATTTGAAGCTATATCACTTATATCGCAAGTATTTGAAGCTAAATAATTTGTATCCCATGGATTTGAAGCTAAACCTTCTCCATCGCATTGATTTGCAGCTGGATCATGTGTTTCGCATGGACTTGAAGCTAACTCGTTTGTTTAGTATGCATTTGAAGCTATATCACTCATATCGCAAGTGTTTGAAGCTAAATCATTTGTTTCGCATGGATTTGAAGCTAAACCTTCTACATCGCATTGATTTGATGCTAAATCATGTGTTTCGCTTGGATTTGAAGCTATACTTTCTACATCGCTTTGATTTGAAGCTAAATCATGTGTTTCGCATGGTTTGAAGCTAACTCGTTTGTTTCGCAAGCAGTTGCATCTAAATCGTGTATATCACAAGTATTAGAAGCTGAACCACTTATGGCGCTTGGATTTGAAGCTAAGCCTTCTACTTCGAATTGATTTGAAGCTAAATCATGTGTTTCGCTTGGATTTGGAGCTAACTCGTTTGTTCCGCATGCAATTGAAGCTAAATCATGAATATCACATCTATTTGAATATAAACCATTTGTTTGGCATTGATTTGAAGCAAAGCCTTCTACATCGCAATTATTTGCAGCTAAATCATGTGTTTCGCATGGATTTGTAGCTAACTCGTTTGTTTCTCCAGCATTTGAAACTACTTCACTTATATCGCAAGTACCTGAAGCTAAATCATTTGTGCTGCATGGATTTGAAGCTTAAACTTCAACATCGCATTGATTTCAATCTAAATCATGTGTATCATATGGATTTTGAAGTTAACTCGTTTGTTTCTTCTGCATTTGAATCTATATCACTTATATCGCAATTATCTGAAGCTAAATCATTTGTGTCGCATGGATTTGAAGCAAAACCTTCTACATCGCATTGATTTAAAGCTACCTCGTTTGTTTCGCCTTCACTTGGAGATATTTTATTTATATCGTAAGTATTTGAAGATATCCCATTTAGTTCTCATGGATTTGAATCTGAGCCTTCTACTTCGCATTGATTTGAAGCAAAATCATGTGTTTTGCATGGATTTGAAGCTATACCTTCTACATCGCATTGATTTGTAGCTAAATCATGTGTTTCGCTTGGTTTTCATGCTAACTCGGTGTTTCCCCAGCATTTGAAGCTATATCAGTTATATCGCAAGTATCTGATGCTAAATCATTCGTTTCGCATGGATTTGATGCTAAATATTCTACATCGCCTTGATTTGCAGCTAAATCATGTGTTTCTCATGGATTTGATGCTAACTCGTTCGTTTCGCCTGCATTTGATGCTATATCACTTATATCGCAAGCGTTTGAAGCTAAATCATTTGTTTCGCTTGGATTTGAAGCTATACCTTCTACATCGCTTTGATTTGAAGCTAAATCATGTGTTTCGCTTGGATTTGAAGCAGAAACCTTCTACATCGTATTGATTTGAAGCTAAATCATTTGTTTCGCATGGATTTGAAGCTAAAACTTCTACATCGCATTGATTTGAAGCTAAATCATGTGTTTTGCATGGATTTCATGCTAACTCGGTGTTTCCCCTGCATTTGAAGCTATATCAGTTATATCGCAAGTATCTGATGCTAAATGATTTGTTTAGCATGGATTTGAAGCTAAACCTTCTACATCGCATTGATTTGCAGCTAAATCATGTGTTTCGTATGGATTTGAAGCTAACTTGTTCATTTCGCCTGCATTTGATGCTATATCACTTATATCGCAAGTGTTTGAACCTAAATCATTTGTTTCGCATGGATTTGAAGCTAAACCTTCTACATCGCATTGATTTGTAGCTAAATCATGTGTTTCGCTTGGATTTCATGCTAACTCGGTGTTTCCCCTGCATTTGAAGCTATATCAGTTATATCGCAAGTATCTGAACCTAAATCATATGTTTCGCATGGATTTGAAGCTAAACCTTCTACATCGTATCGATTTGAAGCTAAATGATATGTATCGCATGGATTTTGTAGCTATCCCGTTTGATTCGTCTGCATTTGCAGCTATATCACTTATATCACAAGTGTTTGAAGCTAAATCATTTGTTTCGCATGGATTTGAAGCTATACCTTCTACATCGCTTTGATTTGAAGCTAAATCATGTGTTCTGCATGGATTTGATGCTAACTCGTTTGTTTCTCCTGCATTTGAAGCTATTTCAGTTATATCGCAAGTATCTGATGCTAAATCATGTGTTTCGCTTGGATATGAAGCTAATCCATCTACATCGTATTGATTTGAAGCTAAATCACGTGTTTTGCATGGATTTGATGCTAACTCGTTTGATTCGTCTGCATTTGAAGCTATATCACTTGTATCCCAAGTGTTTGATGCTAAATCATTTGTTTCGCATGGATTTGAAGCTAAACCGCCTACATCGAATTGATTCGAAGCTAAATCATGTGTTTCGCTTGGATTTGAAGCTAAACCTTGTACATCGTATTGATTTGAAGTTAAATCATTTGTTTGGCATGGATTTGAAGCTAAGACTTCTTTTCGCATGGATTTAAAGCTAAATGATGTGTATAGCATGGATTTTGAAGCTAACTCGTTTGATTCGTCTGCATTTGAAGCTATATCACTTATATCCCAAGAGTTCGAAGCTAAATCATTTGTTTCCCATGGATTTGTAGCTAAACCTTCTACATCGCATTGATTTGCAGCTAAATCATGTGTTTCGCATGGATTTGAAGCTACACCGTCTACGTCGCATTGATTTGAAACTAAATCATGTTTTTTGCATGGATTTGTTGCTAACTCGTTTGTTTCTCCTTGCATTTGAAGCTATATCACTTATATCGCAAGTATCTGAACCTAAATCATTTGTTTCGCATGGATTTGAAGCTAAGCCTTCTACTTCGCATGGATATAAAGCTAAATGATGTGTATCGCATGGATTTTGAAGCTAACTCGTTTGATTCGTCTGCATTTGAAGCTATATCGCTTATATCCCAAGTGTTTGATGCTAAATCATTTGTTTCGCATGGATTTGTAGCTAAACCTTCTACATCGCATTGATTTGAAGCTGTCTCATGTGATTCGCTTGGATTTGAAGCTAAACCTTCTACATCGCATTGATTTGCAGGTAAATCATGTGTTTCGCCTGGATTTCATGCTAACTCGGTGTTTCGCCTGCATTTGAAGCTATATCAGTTATATCGCAAGTATCTGAACCTAAATCATATGTTTCGCATGGATTTGAAACTAAACCTTCTACATAGCATTGATTTCCAGCTAAATCATGTGTATCGCATGGATTTTGAATCTAACTCGTTTGATTCGTCTGCATTTGATGCTACATCAGTTATATCGCAAGTATCTGATGCTAAATCATTTGTTTCGCATGGATTTGAAGCTAAACCTTCTACATCGCATTGATTTGCAGCTAAATCATGTGTTTCGCTTGGATTTGAAGCTATATATTCTACATCGCTTTGATTTGAAGTTGAATCATGTGTTCTGCATGGATTTGATGCTAACACGTTTGTTTCCCCTGCGTTTGAAGCTATATCATTTATATCGAAAGTATCTGATGCTAAATCATTTGTTTCGCATGGATTTGAAGCTAAACCTTCAACATCGCATTGTTTTGAAGCTAAATCATGTGTTTCGCATGGATTTGAAGCTAACGTTCGTTTCGCCTGCATTTGATGCTATATCACTTATATCGCAAGTGTTTGAAGCTAAAACATTTGTTTCGCATGGATTTGATGCTAAACCTTCTACATCGTATTGATTTGAATCTAACTCATTTGTTTCGCATGGATTAGAAGCTAAACATTCTACATCGCATGGATTTGAAGCTAAACCTTCTACATCGTATTGATTTGAAGGTAATTCGTTTGTTTCGTCTGAATTCGAAGGTATATCACTTATATCGCAAGTATCTGAACCTAAATCATATGTTTCTCATGGATTTGAATCTATACCTTCTACATCGCATTGATTTGCAGCTAAATCATGTGTTTCGCATGGATTTGAAGCTAACTCGTTCGTTTCGCCTGCATTTGATGCTATATCACTTATATCGCAAGTGTTTGAAGCTAAATCATTTGTTTCGCATGGATTTGAAGCTAAACTTTCTACATCGTATCGATTTGAAGCTAAATGATATGTATCGCATGGATTTTGAAGCTATCCCGTTTGATTCGTCTGCATATGCAGCTATATCACTTATATCACAAGTGTTTGAAGCTAAATCATTTGTTCCGCATGGATTTGAAGCTAAACCTTCTACATCGCATTGATTTGAAGCTAAATCATGTGTTTTGCATGGATTTCATGCTAACTCGGTGTTTCCCCTGCATTTGTAGCTATATCAGTTATCTCGCAAGTATCTGATGCTAAATGATTTGTTTAGCATGGATTTGAAGCTAAACCTTCTACATCGCATTGATTTGCAGCTAAATCATGTGTTTCGTATGGATTTGAAGCTAACTTGTTCGTTTCGCCTGCATTTGATGCTATATCACTTATATCGCAAGTGTTTGAACCTAAATCATTTGTTTCGCATGGATTTGAAGCTAAACCTTCTACATCGCATTGATTTGAAGCTAAATCGTGTGTTTCGCTTGGATTTGAAGCAGAAACCTTCTACATCGTATTGATTTGAAGCTAAATCATTTGTTTCGCATGGATTTGAAGCTAAAACTTCTACATCGTATTGATTTGAAGCTAAACCTTCTATATCGTATTGAGTTGAAGCTAAGTCATTTGTTTCGTCTGAATTCAAAGCTATATCACTTATATCGCAAGTATCTGAACCTAAATCATTTGTTTCGCATGGATTTGATGCTAAACCTCCTACATCGCATTGATTCGAAGCTAAATCACGTGTTTCGCTTGGATTTGAAGCAGAAACCTTCTACATCGTATTGATTTGAAGCTAAATCATTTGTTTCGCATGGATTTGAAGCTAAAACTTCTACATCGTATTGATTTGTAGCTAAACCTTCTATATCGTATTGATTTGAAACTAAGTCGTTTGTTTCGTCTGAATTCGAAGCTATATCACTTATATCGCAAGTATCTGAACCTAAATCATATGTTTCGCATGGATTTGAAGCTAAACCTTCTACATCGTATCGATTTGAAGCTAAATGATATATATCGCATGGATTTTGAAGCTACGCATTTTGATTCGTCTGCATTTGCAGCTATATCACTTATATCGCAAGTGTTTGAAGCTAAATCATTTGTTTCGCATGGATTTTGTAGCTAACTCGTTTGTTTCTCCTGAATTTGAAGCAATATCAGTTATATCGCAAGTATCTGAGGCTAAATCATTTGTTTCGCATGGATTTGAAGCTAAACCTTCTACATCGCCTTGATTTGCAGCTAAATCATGTGTTTCGCATGGATTTGAAGCTAA
>NW_027478042.1:0-36916 GCF_051020955.1 Megalopta genalis
GCAAAACGAACGAGTTAGCTTCAAATCCATGCGAAACAAATGATTTAGCATCAGATACTTGTTATATAAGTGATATAGCTTCAAATGCAGGGGAAACAAACGAGTTAGCTTCAAATCCATGCAATGCACATGATTAAGCTGCAAATTAATGCGATGTAGAAGGTTTAGCTTCAAATCCATGCGAAAAAAATGATTTAGTGTCTGATAATTGCGATATAATTGATATAGCTTCAAATGCAGGGGAAACAAACGAGTTAGATTCAAATCCGTGCAATACACACGAATAAGCTTCAAATCAATGCGATGTACAAGGTTTAGGTTCAAATCCATGCGATGTAGAAGATTTAGCTTCAAATCCATGTGAAACACATGATTTAGCTTCAAATCAACTCGAAGTACAAGGCTAAGATTCAAATCCATGCGAAACAAATGGTTTTGCTACAAATACTTGTGATATACGTTATTTAGATTTAACTGCATGCGCAACGAACGAGTTAGCTTCAAATCCATGCGAAACACATGATTTAGCTTCAAATCAACTCGAAGTACAAGGCTTAGATTCAAATCCGTGCGAAACAGATGGTTTAGCTTCAAATACTTGTGATATACGTAATTTAGATTTAACTGCTTGCGCAAAGAACGAGTTAGCTTCAAATCCATGCGAAACACATGATTTAGCTGCAAATCAATGCGATCTAGAAGGTTTAGCTTCACATCCATGGGAAACAAATGATTTAGCTTCAGATACATGCGATATAAGTGATATAGCTTCAAATGAATGCGATACAAACGAGTTAGCTTCAAATCCATGCAAAACACATGATTAAGCTTCAAATCAATGCGATGTAGAGGGGTTTATCTTCAAATCCATGCGACACAAATGATTTAGCATCAGATACATGGGATATAAGTGATATAGCTTCAAATGAATGCGAAACAAAATCTTTAGCTTCATATACTTGTGATATACATGATTTAGTTTCAACTGCATGCGAAACTATCGATGTAGCTTCATTTCCATGCGAAACATATGATTTAGCTTCAAATCAATGCGAAGTAGAAGGCTTAGCTTCAAATCCATGCGGAACAAATTCATCAGCTTCAGATACTTATGATATACATAATATAGCTTCAACTGTGTGCGAAACAAACGAGTTAGCTTCAAATCCAAGCGAAACACATGATTTGGCTCCAAATCAACTCGAAGTACAAGGCTTAGATTAAATCCATGCGAAACAAATGGTTTAGCTACAAATACTTGTGAAATACGTAATTTAGATTTAACTGCATGCGCAACTAACGAGGTAGCTTCAAAATCCTTGCGATACACATGATGTAGCTTCAAATCAATGCGAAGTAGAAGGATTAGCTTCAAATCCATGCGGAACGAACGATTGAGCTTCAAACACTTCGGATATAGGTGATATAGCTTCAGCTGCATGCGAAGCAAACGAGTTAGCTTCAAGTCCATACGAAACACATGATTTAGATCAACTGCATGCGAAACAAACGAGTTAGCTTTAAATCAATGCGAAGTTGGAGGTTTATCTTCAAATCCATGCGAAACAATCGAGTTAGCATCAAATCCATGCGAAACACATTATTTAGCATCAAATCCATGCGAAGTAGAAGATTTAGGTTCAAATATATGCGACAAAAATGAATTAGCTTCAAATGCTTGCCATATAAGTTATATAGCTTTAAATACAGGCGAAACAAACGAGTTATCTTCATATCCATGCGAAACACGTGATTTAGCTTCAAATTCAAGCGAAGTAGAAGGATTAGCTTCAAATCCTTGCGAAACGAATGATTTAGCTTCAAATACTTGCGAATATAAGTGATATAGCTTCAAATGCTGGAAAAACAAACGAGTTAGCTTCAAATCCATGCAAAACACATCATATAGCTTCAAATTCTTGCGAATCACTTGGTTAAGCTTCATAAATTCATATTATTACGAAACAAATGGTTTAGCATCAAATACTTGTGATATACATGATTTAGCTTCAACTGCATGCGAAACAAACGAGTTATCTTCAAAGCCATGCAAAACACATGATTTAGCTTCAAATCAATGTGAAGTAGAAGGCTTAGCTTCAAATCCATGCGAACCGAATGATTTGGCTTCAAATACTTGCGAATATAAGTGATATAGCTTCCACTGCATGCGAACCAAACGAGTTATCTTCAAATCTATGAGAAACACATGATTTAACTTCAAGTCAAAGCGAAGTAGAAGGATTAGCTTCAAATCCATGCGAAACGAATGGTTTAGTTTCAAATACTTGCGAATATAAGTGATATAGCTTCAAATGCAGCCGGAACAAACGAGATAGCGTCAAATCCATGCGTATCACATGGTTTAGCATTACATTCATGGAAATTCTGAAAACACATGATTTAGCTGCAAATCAATGGGATGTAGAAGGCTTAGCATTAAATCCAAGCGACACAAATTATTTAGCTTCATATACTTGCGATATAAGTGATATAGATTCAAATGCAGGCGAAACAAACGAGTTAGCTTCAAATCCAAGCGTAACAAATGATTTAACTTCAAATCAATGCGAAGTAGACGGCTAGGCTTCAAATACATGAAAAACAAGTGATTTTTCATCAGATAATTGCGATATAAGTGATATAGCTTCAAATGCTGACGAAACAAACGGGTTAGCTTCCACAAGCCATGCGAAACGCATGATTTAGCTTCAAATCAATGCGATGTAGAAGATTTAGCTTCAATCCAAGCGAAACACATAATTTAGGTTCAAATCAATGCGATGTAGAAGGTTTAGCTTCAAATCCATTCGAAACACATGATGTTGCCTCAAATCAACTCGAAGTACAAGGCTTAGATTCAAATCCATGCGAAACAAATGGTTTAGCTACATATACTTGTGATATACGTAATTTAGATTTAACTACATGCGCAACGAACGAGTTAGCTTCAAATCCATGCGAAACACATGATTTAGCTGCAAATCAATGCGATGTAGAAGATTTAGTTTCAAATCCATGGGAAACAAATGATTTAGCTTCAGATGCTTGCGATATAAGTGATATAGCTTCAAATGCTGACGAAACAAATGGGTAGCTTCAACTCGATGCGAAACACATGATTTAGCTTCAAATCAATGCGATGTAGAAGGTTTAGCTTCAATTCCATGCGACACAAATGATTTAGCGTCAGATACTTGCGATATAAGTGATTTAGCTTCAAATGCAGGGGAAACAAACGAGTTAGCTTCAAATGCATGCGAAACACATGATTAGCTGCAAATCAATGCGATGTAGAAGGTTTAGCTTCAAATCCATGGAAAACAAATGATATAGCTTCAGATGCTTGCGATATAAGTGATATAGCTTCAAATGCTGACGAAACAAATGAGTTAGCTTCAAATCCAAACGATACACATGATTTAGCTTCAAATCAATGCGATGTAGAAGGTTTAGCTTCAAATCCATGCGAAACACATTATTTAGCTGCAAATCAGTGCGTAGTAGAAGACTCGGGTTCAAATCAATGCGATTCAAATGGTTCACCTTCAAATACTTGTGAAAGACATGATTTAGCTTCAACTGCATGCGAAACACATGATTTAGCTTCAAATCAATGCGATGTAGAAGGTTTAGCTTCAAATCCATGCAAAACACGTTATTTAACTTCCAATTAATGCGAAGTAGAAGGCTTAGCTTCAAATCCATGCGAATCGAATGGTTTAGCTTCAAATACTTGTGATATACGTTATTTAGATTGAACTGCATGCGCAACGAACGAGTTAGCTTCAAATCCATGCGAAACACATGATTTAGCTGCAAATCAATGCGATGTAGAAGGTTTAGATTCAAATCCATGCGATACACAAGATTTAGCTTTAAATCAATGCGATGTAGAAGGTTTGGCTTCAAATCCAAGCGAAACACATGATTTAGCTTCAAATACTAGCGATATAAGTAATGTCGATTCAACTGCAGGCGAAACGAACGAGTTAGCGTCAAATCCATGCGAAACACATGATTTAGCTGCAAATCAATGCGATGTAGAAGGTTTACCTTCAAATCCATGCGATACACAAGATTTAGCTTTAAATCAATGCGATGTAGAAGGTTTGGCTTCAAATCCAAGCGAAACACATGATTTAGCTTCAAATACTTGCGATATAAGTGATCTAGCTTCAAAAGCTGGAGGAACAAACGAGGTGGCTTCAATTCCATGCGAAGCAAATGATTTAGTTTCAAATCAATGCGAAGTAGAAGGCGTTGCTTCAAATCCAAACGAAACACATGATTTAGCTTCAAATGCTTGCGATATAAGTGATCTAGCTTCAAATACAGGCGAATCGAACGAGTTAGCTTCAAATCCATGCGAAACACATGATTCAGCTGCAAATCAATGCGATGTAGAAGGTTCAGCTTCAAATCCATGCGAAACACATGATTCAGCTGCAAATCAATGCGATGTAGAAGCTTTAGCTTCAAATCCATGCGAAACACATTATTTAGCTGCAAATCAGTGCGAAGTAGAAGGCTCGGGTTTAAATCAATGCGATTCAAATGGTTCATCTTCAAATACTTGTTAAAGACATGATTTAGCTTCAACTGCATGCGAAACACATGATTTAGCTTCAAATCAATGCGATGTAGAAGGTTTAGCTTCAAATCCATGCAAAACACGTGATTTAACTTCCAATTAATGCAAAGTAGAAGGCTTAGCTTCAAATCCATGCGAATCAAATGGTTTAGCTTCAAATACTTGTGATATACGTTATTTAGATTGAACTGCATGCGCAACGAACGAGTTAGCTTCAAATCCATGCGAAACACATGATTCAGCTGCAAATCAATGCGATGTAGAAGGTTTAGCTTCAAATCCATGCGAAACACATTATTTAGCTGCAAATCAGTGCGAAGTAGAAGGCTCGGGTTTAAATCAATGCGATTCAAATGGTTCATTTTCAAATACTTGTTAAAGACATGATTTAGCTTCAACTGCATGCGAAACACATGATTTAGCTTCAAATCAATGCGATGTAGAAGGTTTAGCTTCAAATCCATGCAAAACACGTGATTTAACTTCCAATTAATGCAAAGTAGAAGGCGTAGCTTCAAATCCATGCGACACAAATCATTTAGCTTCAAATACTTGCGATATAAATGATATAGCTTCAAATGCAGGCGAAACAAACCAGTTAGCTTCAAATCCATGCGAAACACATGATTCAGCTTTAAATTCATGCGAAATAAATGATTTACCTTCAAGTACTTCCGATATTAATGATATATCTTCAAATGCAGGCGAAACAAACGAGTTAGCTTCAAATCCATGCGAAAAACATGATTTATCTTCAAATCAATGCGATGTAGAAGAATTAGCTTCGAATCCATGCGAAACAAATGATCTACATCAAATACGTGCGATTTAAGTGATATAGCTTCATATGCAGGTTGAAACAAAGGAGATTACTTCAAATCGATGCGAATCACATGATTTAGCTTCAAATCAATGCGAAGTAGTGGGCTTAGCTTCAAATCCATGCGAAACAAGTGATTGAGCTTCAAATACTTGCGAATATGAGGGATACAGCTTCAAATGCAGACGAAACACACGAATTGGCATCAAATCCATGCGAAACAAATGATTTAGTTTCAAGTAAATTCTTAGTGGAAGGCTTAGCTTCAAATCCATGCGAAACACACGATTTAGCTTCAAATCAATGCGAAGTAGAAGGCTTAGCTTCAAATCCATGCGAAACGAATGATTTAGCTTCAAATAATTGCGAATATATGTGATATAGCTTCAAATGCAGGCCAAGAAAAAGAGTTAGCTTCAGATCCATGCGAAATACATGATTTAGCTTCAAATCAATTCGAAGTAGAAGGCTTAGTTTCAAATCCAAGCGAGACACATGATTCAGCTTCAAATCAGTGCGAAGTAGAATACTCAGCTTCAAATCCATGCGAATTTAATGGTTCGGCTTCAAATACTTGTGAAGTACATGATTTAGATTCAACTGCATGCGAAACACATGGTTTAGCTTAATATTCATGCGAAACGAATGGTTCAGCTCCAAATACTTGTGATGTACAGGATTTAGCTTCAACTGCATGTGAAACGTACGTGTTAGCTTAAAATCCAAGCGAAACACATGATTCAGCTTCAATCAATGCGAAGTGGAAGGCTTAGCTTCAAATCCATGCGGAACAAATGATTTAGCTTCAAATAATTGCGATATAAGTGATATAAATTCAGTTGCATGCGAAACAAACGAGATAGCTCCAAATCCATGCGAAACAAATGATTTAGCTAAGAAATCAATGCGAAGTAGGAGGCGTAGCTTCAAATCCATGCGACACAAATCATTTAGCTTCAAATACTTGCGATATAAATGATATAGCTTCAAATACTGGCGAAACAAACGAGTTAGCTTCAAATCCATGCGAAACACAAGATTCAGCTTTAAATTCATGCGAAATAAATGATTTACCTTCAAGTACTTCCGATATTAATGATATATCTTCAAATGCAGGCGAAACAAACGAGTTAGCTTCAAATCCATGCGAAAAACATGATTTATCTTCAAATCAATGCGATGTAGAAGGTTTAGCTTCAAATCAATAAGAGGTAGAAGGTTTAGCTTCAAATCAATAGAATGTAGAAGGTTTAGGTTCAAATTAATGCGATGTAGAAGGTTTAGATTCAAATCCATGCCAAACACATGATTTTGATTCAAATCCATGGGATGTAGAAGGCTTAGCTTCAAATCCACGCGAAACACATTATTTATCTGCAAATCAGTGCGAAGTAGAAGGCTCGGGTTCAAATCCATGCGATTCAAATGGTTCATCTTCAAATGCTTGTGAAAGACATGATTTAGCTTCAAATACTTGTGAAAGACATGATTTAGCTTCAACTGCATGCGAAACACATGATTTAGCTTCAAATCAATGCAATGTAGAAGGTTTAGCTTCAAATCCATGCAAAACACGTGATTTAACGTCCAATTAATGCGATGTAGAAGGCTTAGCTTCAAATCCATGCGAATCAAATGGTTTAGCTTCAAATACATGTGATATACATGATTTAGCTTCAACTACGTGCGAAACAAACGAGTTAGCTTCAAGTCCAAGCGAAACACACGATTTAGCTTCAAATCAATGCGATGTAGAAGGTTTAGCTTCAAATCAATGCGATACACAAGATTGAGCTTCAAATCAATGTGAAGTAGGAGGACTAGCTTCAAATCCATGTGAAATATATGATTTAGGTTCAAATACTAGCGATATAAGTGATCTAGCTTCAACTACAGGCGAAACGAACGAGTTAGCGTCAAATCCATGCGAAACACATGATTTAGCTGCAAATCAATGCGATGTAGAAGGTTTAGCTTCAAATCCATGCGATACACAAGATTTAGCTTTAAATCAATGCGGTGTAGAAGGTTTGGCTTCAAATCCACGCGAAACACATGATTTAGCTTCAAATACTTGCGATATAAGTGATCTAGCTTCAAAAGTTGGAGGAACAAACGAGGTGGCTTCAATTCCATGCCAAACAAATGATTTAGTTTCAAATCAATGCGAAGTAGAAGGCGTTGCTTCGAATCCAAACGAAACACATGATTTAGCTTCAAATACTTGCGATATAAGTGATCTAGCTTCAAATACAGGCGAAACGAACGAGTTAGCTTCAAATCCATGCGAAACACATGATTCAGCTGCAAATCAATGCGATGCAGAAGGTTTAGCTGGAAATCCATGCCAAACACATGATTTAGCTTCAAATCCATGGGATGTAGAAGATTTAGCTTCAAATCCATGCGAAACACATTATTTAGCTGCAAATCATGGCGATGTAGAAGGTTTAGCTTCAAAACAATATGAGGTAGAAGGTTTAGCTTCAAATCAATAAAATGTAGAAGGTTTAGCTTCAAATCAATAGAATGTAGAAGGTTTAGCTTCAAATCAATGCGATGTTAAGGTTTAGCTTCAAATCCATACGAAACACATGATTTAGCTTCAAATCAATTCGAAGGACAAGGCTTAGTGTCAAATCCATGCGAAACAAATGATTTAGCTTCAAATCAATGCGATGTAGAAGTTTAGCTTCAAATCCATGCGATACACAAGATCTAGCTTCACATCAATGCGATGTAGTAGGTTCAGCTTCAAATCCATGCGGCACATATGATTTAGCTTCAAATACTTGCGATATAAGTGACGTAGTTTCGAATGGAGGCGAAACGAACGAGTTAGCTTCAAATCCGTGCGACACACATGACTTCGCTTCAAATACTTGCGATATAAGTGATCTAGCTTCAAATACAGGCGAATCGAACGAGTTAGTTTCAAATCCATGCGAAACACATGATTCAGCTGCAAATCAATGCGATGTAGAAGGTTCAGCTTCAAATCCATGCGAAACACATGATTCAGCTGCAAATCAATGCGATGTAGAAGGTTTAGGTTCAAATCCATGCAAAACACGTTATTTAACTTCCAATTAATGCGAAGTAGAAGGCTTAGCTTCAAATCCATGCGAATCAAATGGTTTAGCTTCAAATCAATGCGATGTAGTAGGTTCAGCCACAAATCCATGCGGTACAGATGATTTAGCTTCAAATAATTGCGATATAAGTGATATAGTTTCAAATGGAGGCGAAACGAACGTGTTAGCTTCAAATCCATGCAAAACACATGATTTAGCAGCAAATCAATGTGATGTAGAAGGTTTAGTTTCAAATCCATGCGATACACAAGATTTAGCTTCAAATCAATGCGATGTAGTAGGCTCAGCTTCAAATCCATGCGATATAAGTGATATAGCTTCAAAAGCAGGAGGAAGAAACGAGGTAGCTTCAATTCCATGCGATATAAGTGAAATAGATTCAAATGCTGGAGGAACAAACGAGGTAGCTTCAATTCCATGCGAAACAAATGATTTAGCTTCAAATCAATGCGAAGTAGAAGGCGTAGCTTCAAATCCATGCGAAACAAATGGTTTAGCTACAAATACTTGTGATATTCATTATTTAGCTACAACTGCATGCGAAACTAACGAGTTAGCTTCATATCCACGCGAAACACACGATTTATCTTCAAATCAATGCGATGTAGAAGGTTTAGCTTCAAATCAATAGAATGTAGAAGGTTTAGCTACAAATCAATGCGATGTAGAAGGCTTAGCTTCAAATCCATGCAAATCAAATGGTTTAGCTTCAAATACTTGTGATATACGTTATTTAGATTGAACTGCATGCGCAACGAACGAGTTAGTTTCAAATCCATGCGAAACACATGATTTAGCTGCAAATCAATGCGATGAAGAAGGTTTAGCTTCAAATCAATAGAATATAGAAGGTTTAGCTTCAAATCAATGCGATGTAGAAGGTTTAGCTTCAAATCCATACGAAGCACATGATTTAGATTCAAATCAATTCGAAGGACAAGGCTTAGATTCAAATCCATGCGAAACAAATGATTTAGCTTCAAATACTTGCGATATAAGTGATCTAGCTTCAAAAGCTGGAGGAACAAACGAGGTGGCTTCAATTCCATGCCAAACAAATGATTTAGTTTCAAATCAATGCGAAGTAGAAGGCGTTGCTTCAAATCCAAACGAAACACATGATTTAGCTTCAAATACTTGCGATATAAGTGATCTAGCTTCAAATACAGGCGAAACGAACGAGTTAGCTTCAAATCCATGCGAAACACATGATTCAGCTGCAAATCAATGCGATGCAGAAGGTTTAGCTGGAAATCCATGCCAAACACATGATTTAGCTTCAAATCCATGGGATGTAGAAGATTTAGCTTCAAATCCATGCGAAACACATTATTTAGCTGCAAATCAACTCGAAGTACAAGGCTTAGATTCAAATCCATGCGAAACAAATGGTTTAGCTACAAATACTTGTGGTATACGTTAATTAGGTTTCACTGCATGCGAAACAAACGAGTTAGCTTCAAATCCAAGCGAAACACATGATTTGGCTCCAAATCAACTCGAAGTACAAGGCTTAGATTCAAAACCATGCGAAACAAATGGTTTAGCTACAAATACTTGTGAAATACGTAATTTAGATTTAACTGCATGCGCAACTAACGAGGTAGCTTCAAAATCCTTGCGATACACATGATGTAACTTCAAATCAATGCGAAGTAGAAGGATTAGCTTCAAATCCATGCGGAACAAACGATTGAGCTTCAAACACTTCGGATATAGGTGATATAGCTTCAGCTGCATGCGAAGCAAACGAGTTAGCTTCAAGTCCATACGAAACACATGATTTAGATCAACTGCATGCGAAACAAACGAGTTAGCTTTAAATCAATGCGAAGTTGGAGGTTTATCTTCAAATCCATGCGAAACAATCGAGTTAGCATCAAATCCATGCGAAACACATTATTTAGCATCAAATCCATGCGAAGTAGAAGATTTAGGTTCAAATATATGCGACAAAAATGAATTAGCTTCAAATGCTTGCCATATAAGTTATATAGCTTCAAATACAGGCGAAACAAACGAGTTATCTTCATATCCATGCGAAACACGTGATTTAGCTTCAAATTCAAGCGAAGTAGAAGGATTAGCTTCAAATCCTTGCGAAACGAATGATTTAGCTTCAAATACTTGCGAATATAAGTGATATAGCTTCAAATGCTGGAAAAACAAACGAGTTAGCTTCAAATCCATGCAAAACACATGATATAGCTTCAAATTCTTGCGAATCACTTGGTTAAGCTTCATAAATTCATATTATTACGAAACAGATGGTTTAGATTCAGATACTTGTGATAAACATAATTTAGCTTCAACTGCAAGCGAAACAAATGAGTTAGCTTCAAATCCGAGAGAAACATATGATTTAGCTTCAAATCCATGCGAATTGAATGGTTTAGCTTCAAATGCTTGCGAATATAAGTGATACAGCTTCAAATGCCGGCGAAACAAACGACTTAGCTTCAAATCCATACGAATCACACGACTCAGCTCCAAATCAATGCGACGTAGAAGGCTTATTTTCTAAACCATGCGAAACAAATGGTTTAGCTTCAAATACTTGTGATATACATGATTTAGCTTCAAATGCAGACAAAACAAACGAGTCAGCTTCAAATCCATGCGAGACACATGATTTAGCTTCAAATCAATGCGAAGTAGAAGGCTTAGCTTCAAATACATGAGAAACAAAGGATTTATCTTCAGATAATTGCAATATAAGTGATATAGCTTCAAATGCAGGCGAAACAATCGAATTAGCTTCACATCCATGCGAACCGCCTGATTTAGCTTCAAATCAATGCGAAGTACAAGGTTTAGCTTCAAATCCATGCGAAGCGAATCATTAAGTTTCAAATACTTGCGAATATAAGTGATGTAACTTCAAATGCAGGCGAAACAATCAAGTAAGCTTCAAATCGATACGAAACACATGATTTAGCATCAAATACATGCGAAACACATGGTTTAGCTTCAAATACTTGTGTTATACATGAATTAGCTTCAAATGCAGGCGAAACAAACGCAATAGCTTCAAATCCATGCGAAACATATGATTTCGTTTCAAATCAATGCGAAGTAGAAGGCATAGCTTTAAATCCATGCGAAACAAATGGTTTAGCATCAAATACTTGTGATATTCATTATTTAGCTACAACTGCATGCGAAACTAACGAGTTAGCTTCATATCCACGCGAAACACACGATTTATCTTCAAATCAATGCGATGTAGAAGGTTTAGCTTCAAATCAATAGAATGTAGAAGGTTTAGCTACA
Organism: Megalopta genalis; assembly: GCF_051020955.1. Classification (NCBI taxonomy): domain Eukaryota; kingdom Metazoa; phylum Arthropoda; class Insecta; order Hymenoptera; family Halictidae; genus Megalopta; species Megalopta genalis. The sequence continues at coordinate 11,783 of NW_027478042.1, forward strand.
AATCAATGCGATGTAGAAGGCTTAGCTTCAAATCCATGCGAATCAAATGGTTTAGCTTCAAATACTTGTGATATACGTTATTTAGATTGAACTGCATGCGCAACGAACGAGTTAGTTTCAAATCCATGCGAAACACATGATTTAGCTGCAAATCAATGCGATGAAGAAGGTTTAGCTTCAAATCAATAGAATATAGAAGGTTTAGCTTCAAATCAATGCGATGTAGAATGTTTAGCTTCAAATCCATACGAAGCACATGATTTAGATTCAAATCAATTCGAAGGACAAGGCTTAGATTCAAATCCATGCGAAACAAATGATTTAGCTTCAAATACTTGCGATATAAGTGATCTAGCTTCAAAAGCTGGAGGAACAAACGAGGTGGCTTCAATTCCATGCCAAACAAATGATTTAGTTTCAAATCAATGCGAAGTAGAAGGCGTTGCTTCAAATCCAAACGAAACACATGATTTAGCTTCAAATACTTGCGATATAAGTGATCTAGCTTCAAATACAGGCGAAACGAACGAGTTAGCTTCAAATCCATGCGAAACACATGATTCAGCTGCAAATCAATGCGATGCAGAAGGTTTAGCTGGAAATCCATGCCAAACACATGATTTAGCTTCAAATCCATGGGATGTAGAAGATTTAGCTTCAAATCCATGCGAAACACATTATTTAGCTGCAAATCAACTCGAAGTACAAGGCTTAGATTCAAATCCATGCGAAACAAATGGTTTAGCTACAAATACTTGTGGTATACGTTAATTAGATTTAACTGCATGCGAAACAAACGAGTTAGCTTCAAATCCAAGCGAAACACATGATTTGGCTCCAAATCAACTCGAAGTACAAGGCTTAGATTCAAAACCATGCGAAACAAATGGTTTAGCTACAAATACTTGTGAAATACGTAATTTAGATTTAACTGCATGCGCAACTAACGAGGTAGCTTCAAAATCCTTGCGATACACATGATGTAGCTTCAAATCAATGCGAAGCAGAAGGATTAGCTTCAAATCCATGCGGAACAAACGATTGAGCTTCAAACACTTCGGATATAGGTGATATAGCTTCAGCTGCATGCGAAGCAAACGAGTTAGCTTCAAGTCCATACGAAACACATGATTTAGATCAACTGCATGCGAAACAAACGAGTTAGCTTTAAATCAATGCGAAGTTGGAGGTTTATCTTCAAATCCATGCGAAACAATCGAGTTAGCATTAAATCCATGCGAAACACATTATTTAGCATCAAATCCATGCGAAGTAGAAGATTTAGGTTCAAATATATGCGACAAAAATGAATTAGCTTCAAATGCTTGCCATATAAGTTATATAGCTTCAAATACAGGCGAAACAAACGAGTTATCTTCATATCCATGCGAAACACGTGATTTAGCTTCAAATTCAAGCGAAGTAGAAGGATTAGCTTCAAATCCTTGCGAAACGAATGATTTAGCTTCAAATACTTGCGAATATAAGTGATATAGCTTCAAATGCTGGAAAAACAAACGAGTTAGCTTCAAATCCATGCAAAACACATGATATAGCTTCAAATTCTTGCGAATCACTTGGTTAAGCTTCATAAATTCATATTATTACGAAACAGATGGTTTAGATTCAGATACTTGTGATAAACATAATTTAGCTTCAACTGCAAGCGAAACAAATGAGTTAGCTTCAAATCCGAGAGAAACATATGATTTAGCTTCAAATCCATGCGAATTGAATGGTTTAGCTTCAAATGCTTGCGAATATAAGTGATACAGCTTCAAATGCCGGCGAAACAAACGACTTAGCTTCAAATCCATACGAATCACACGACTCAGCTCCAAATCAATGCGACGTAGAAGGCTTATTTTCTAAACCATGCGAAACAAATGGTTTAGCTTCAAATACTTGTGATATACATGATTTAGCTTCAAATGCAGACAAAACAAACGAGTCAGCTTCAAATCCATGCGAGACACATGATTTAGCTTCAAATCAATGCGAAGTAGAAGGCTTAGCTTCAAATACATGAGAAACAAAGGATTTATCTTCAGATAATTGCAATATAAGTGATATAGCTTCAAATGCAGGCGAAACAATCGAATTAGCTTCACATCCATGCGAACCGCATGATTTAGCTTCAAATCAATGCGAAGTACAAGGTTTAGCTTCAAATCCATGCGAAGCGAATCATTAAGTTTCAAATACTTGCGAATATAAGTGATGTAACTTCAAATGCAGGCGAAACAATCAAGTAAGCTTCAAATCGATACGAAACACATGATTTAGCTTCAAATACATGCGAAACACATGGTTTAGCTTCAAATACTTGTGTTATACATGAATTAGCTTCAAATGCAGGCGAAACAAACGCAATAGCTTCAAATCCATGCGAAACATATGATTTCGTTTCAAATCAATGCGAAGTAGAAGGCATAGCTTTAAATCCATGCGAAACAAATGGTTTAGCATCAAATACTTGTGATATACATGATTTAGCTTCAACTGCATGCGAAACAAACGAGTTATCTTCAAAGCCATGCAAAACACACGATTTAGCTTCAAATCAATGTGAAGTAGAAGGCTTAGCTTCAAATCCATGCAAACCGAATGATTTGGCTTCAAATACTTGCGAATATAAGTGATATAGCTTCCACTGCATGCGAACCAAACGAGTTATCTTCAAATCTATGAGAAACACATGATTTAACTTCAAGTCAAAGCGAAGTAGAAGGATTAGCTTCAAATCCAAGCGAAACGAATGGTTTAGTTTCAAATACTTGCGAATATAAGTGATATAGCTTCAAATGCAGCCGGAACAAACGAGATAGCGTCAAATCCATGCGAATCACATGGTTTAGCATTACATTCATGCGAAACACATGATTTAGCTGCAAATCAATGGGATGTAGAAGGCTTAGCATTAAATCCAAGCAACACAAATTATTTAGCTTCATATACTTGCGATATAAGTGATATAGATTCAAATGCAGGCGAAACAAACGAGTTAGCTTCAAATCCAAGCGTAACAAATGATTTAACTTCAAATCAATGCGAAGTAGACGGCTAGGCTTCAAATACATGAAAAACAAGTGATTTTTCATCAGATAATTGCGATATAAGTGATATAGCTTCAAATGCTGACGAAACAAACGGGTTAGCTTCCACAAGCCATGCGAAACGCATGATTTAGCTTCAAATCAATGCGATGTAGAAGATTTAGCTTCAAATCCAAGCGAAACACATAATTTAGGTTCAAATTAATGCGATGTAGAAGGTTTAGCTTCAAATCCATTCGAAACACATGATGTTGCTTCAAATCAACTCGAAGTACAAGGCTTAGATTCAAATCCATGCGAAACAAATGGTTTAGCTACATATACTTGTGATATACGTAATTTAGATTTAACTGCATGCGCAACGAACGAGTTAGCTTCAAATCCATGCGAAACACATGATTTAGCTGCAAATCAATGCGATGTAGAAGATTTAGTTTCAAAACCATGGGAAGCAAATGATTTAGCTTCAGATGCTTGCGATATAAGTGATATAGCTTCAAATGCTGACGAAACAAATGGGTAGCTTCAACTCGATGCGAAACACATGATTTAGCTTCAAATCAATGCGATGTGGAAGATTTATCTTCAAATCCATGCGAAACACATGATTTAGCTTCAAATCAATGCGATGTAGAAAGTTTAGCTTCAAATCCATGCGACACAAATGAGTCAGCGTCATATACTTGCGATATAAGTGGTATAGCTTCAAATGCAGGGGAAACAAACGAGTTAGCTTCAAATTCATGCAAAACACACGAATAAGCTTCAAATCAATGCGTTGTAGAAGGTTTAGCTTCAAATCCATTCGAAGCAAATGGTTTCGGTACAAATACCTGTGATATACGTTAGTTAGATTTAACTGCATGCGAAACAAACGAGTTAGCTTCAACTCCATGCGAAACACATAATTTAGCTTCAAATCAATGCGATGTAGAAGGTTTAGCTTCAATTCCATGCGACACAAATGATTTAGCGTCAGATACTTGCGATATAAGTGATTTAGCTTCAAATGCAGGGGAAACAAACGAGTTAGCTTCAAATGCATGCGAAACACATGATTTAGCTGCAAATCAATGCGATGTAGAAGGTTTAGCTTCAAATCCATGGAAAACAAATGATATAGCTTCAGATGCTTGCGATATAAGTGATATAGCTTCAAATGCTGACGAAACAAATGAGTTAGCTTCAAATCCAAACGATACACATGATTTAGCTTCAAATCAATGCGATGTAGAAGGTTTAGCTTCAAATCCACGCGAAACAAATGATTTAGCTTCAAACACTTGGGATATAATTGATATAGCTTCAAATGCAGACGAATCAAACGAGTTAGCTTCAAAATCCATGCGATACACATGATGCAGTTTCAAATCAATGCGAAGTAGTAGGATTAGCTTCAAATCCATTCGGAACAAACGATTGAGCTTCAAACACTTCGGATATAGGTGATACAGCTTCAGCTGCATGCGAAGCAAACGAGTTAGCTTCAAGTCCATGCGAAACACATGATTTAGCTGCAAATCAATGCGATGTAGAAGGTTTAACTTCAAATCCATGCGAAAAAAATGATTTAGCATCTGATAATTGCGATATAATTGATATAGCTTCAAATGCAGGGGAAACAAACGAGTTAGCTTCAAATCCATGCAAATCACACGAATAAGCTTCAAATCAATGTGATGTAGAAGGTTTAGCTTCTAATCCATTCGAAGCAAATGGTTTAGGTACAAATACTTGTGATATACGTTATTTAGATTTAACTGCATTCGCAACGAACGAGTTAGCTTCAAATCCAAGCGAAACACATGATTTAGATTCAAATCAACTCGAAGTACAAGGCTTAGATTCAAATCCATGCGAAACAAATGGTTTAGCTACAAATACTTGTGATATACGTAATTTAGATTTAACTGCATGCGCAACTAACGAGTTAGCTTCAAATCCATGCGAAACACATGATATAGCTGCAAATCAATGCGATGTAGAAGGTTTAGCTTCAAATCCATGGGAAAGATATGATTTAGCTTCAGATGCTTGCGATATAAGTGATATAGTTTCAATTGCTGACGAAACAAACGGGTTAGCTTCAAATCCATGCGAATCACATGACTTAGCTTGAAATCAATGCGAAGTAGAATGCTTTGCTTCAAATACATGAGAAACATATGATTTTCTTTAGATAATTTGCGATATAAGTGATATACCTTCAAAAATGCAGACGAAACAATCGAGTTAGATTCAAATCAATGCGAAGTTGAAGGCTTAGACTCAAATCCATGCGAAACAAATGGTTGAGCTTCAAATCCATGGGATGTAGAAGGTTTAGCTTCAAATCCATGCGGGACACATTATTTAGCTGCAAATCAGAGCGAAGTAGAAGGCTCAGGTTCAAATTCATGCGATTGAAATGGTTCATCTTCAAATACTTGTGAAAGACATGATTTAGCTTCAACTCCATGCGAAACAAACGAGTTAGCTTCAAATCAATGCGATGTAGAAAGTTTAGCTTCAAATCCATGCGAATCAAATGGTTCAGCTTCAAATACTTGTGATATACATAATTTCGTTTCAACTGTATGTGAACCGAACGTGTTAGCTTCAAATCCAAGCGAAACACATGATTTGGCTTCAAATCAATGCGAAGTAGAAAGCTTAGCTTCAAATCCATGCGAAACGAATGATTTAGCTTCAAATACTTGCGAATATAAGTGATATAGCTTCAAATGCAGGCCAAGAAAAAGAGTTAGCTTCAGATCCATTCGAAATACATGATTTAGCTTAAAATCAATTCGAAGTAGAAGGCTTAGTTTCAAATCCAAGCGAGACACATGATTCAGCTTCAAATCAGTGCGAAGTAGAATGCCAGCTTCAAATCCATGCGAATTTAATGGTTCGGCTTCAAATACTTGTGAAGTACATGATTTAGATTCAACTGCATGCGAAACACATGGTTTAGCTTAATATTCATGCGAAACGAATGGTTCAGCTCCAAATACTTCTGATGTACAGGATTTAGCTTCAACTGCATGTGAAACGTACGTGTTAGCTTAAAATCCAAGCGAAACACATGATTCAGCTTCAAATCAATGCGAAGTGGAAGGCTTAGCTTCAAATCCATGCGGAACAAATGATTTAGCTTCAAATAATTGCGATATAAGTGATATAGATTCAATTGCATGCGAAACAAACGAGATAGCTCCAAATCCATGCGAAACAAATGAGTTAGCTAACAAATCAATGCGAAGTAGGAGGCGTAGCTTCAAATCCATGCGACACAAATCATTTAGCTTCAAATACTTGCGATATAAATGATATAGCTTCAAATGCAGGCGAAACAAACCAGTTAGCTTCTAATCCATGCGAAACTCATGATTTAGCATCAAATCAATGCGATCTAGATGTCTTAGCATCAAATCCATGCGAAGCAAATTATTTTGGAATCAAATACTTGCGATATAAGTGATATAGCTTCAATGCAGGCGAAACAAACGAGTTAGCTTCAAATCCATGCGAAAAACATGATTTATCTTCAAATCAATGCAATGTAGAAGGTTTAGCTTCAAATCCATGCAAAACACGTGATTTAACGTCCAATCAATGTGAAGTAGAAGGCTTAGCTTCAAATCCATGCGGAACAAATGATTTTTCTTCAAATACTTGCAATATAAGTGATATAGCCTCAAATGGAAGCGAAACAAAAGAATTAGCTTCAAATGCATGCGAAACACATGATTTGGCTTCAAATCAAAGCGAAAAACATGATTTGGCTTCAAATCAAAGCGAAGTAGAAGGTGTAGCTTCACATCCATGCGAAAGAAATGGATTAGCTTCAAATATTTGTGATATACATGATTTAGCTTCAACTGCGTGCGAAACAAACGAGTGAGCTTCAAATCCAAGCGAAACTATGATTTAGCCTTAAATCAATGCGAAGTAGAAGGCTTAGTTTCAAATCCAAGCGATACACATGATTTAGCTTCAACTCAATGCGAAGTAGGAGGACTAGCTTCAAATCCATGTGAAATATATGATTTAGGTTCAGATACTTGCGATATAAGTGATATAGATTCAAATACAGGCGAAACGAAGGAGTTAGCTTCAAATCCATGCGAAACACATGATTCAGCTGCAAATCAATGCGATGTAGAAGGTTCAGCTTCAAATCCATGCTAAACACATGATTTAGATTCAAACACTTGGGGTATAAGTGATATAGCTTAAAATGAAGACTAATCAAACGAGTTAGCTTCAAAATCCACGCAATACACATGATTTAGCTACAAATATTAGCGATATAAGTGATGTAGATTCAAATGCAGGCGAAACGAACGAGCTAGCTTCAAATCCATGCGAAACACATGATTCAGCTGCAAATCAGTGCGATGTAGAAGTTTCAGCTTCAAATCCATGCGAAACACATGATTCAGCTGCAAATCAATGCGATGTAGAAGGTTTAGCTTGAAATCCATGCGAAACACATTATTTAGCTGCAAATCAGTGCGAAGTAGAAGGCTCGGGTTCAAATCCATGCGTAACAGATGGTTTAGCTTCAAATACTTAGGATATAAATGATATAGCTTCAAATGCAGAGGGCCCAAACGAGTTATCTTCAAATCCATGTGAAATACATGATTTAGATTCAAATCAATGCGAAGCAACCGGTTTATCTTCAAATACTTGTGATACACATGATTTAGCTTCAACAGCATGCGAAACAAACGAGTTAGTTTCAAATCCATGCGAAACACATGATTTGGCTTCAAATCAAAGCGAAAAACATGATTTGGCTTCAAATCAAAGCGAAGTAGAAGGTGTAGCTTCACATCCATGCGAAAGAAATGGATTAGCTTCAAATATTTGTGATATACATGATTTAGCTTCAACTGCGTGCGAAACAAACGAGTGAGCTTCAAATCCAAGCGAAACTATGATTTAGCCTTAAATCAATGCGAAGTAGAAGGCTTAGTTTCAAATCCAAGCGATACACATGATTTAGCTTCAACTCAATGCGAAGTAGGAGGACTAGCTTCAAATCCATGTGAAATATATGATTTAGGTTCAGATACTTGCGATATAAGTGATATAGATTCAAATACAGGCGAAACGAAGGAGTTAGCTTGAAATCCATGCGAAACACATGATTCAGCTGCAAATCAATGCGATGTAGAAGATTTAGCTTCAATTCCATGCGACACAAATGATTTAGCGTCAGATACTTGCGATATAAGTGATTTAGCTTCAAATGCAGGGGAAACAAACGAGTTAGCTTCAAATGCATGCGAAACACATGATTTAGCTGCAAATCAATGCGATGTAGAAGGTTTAGCTTCAAATCCATGGAAAACAAATGATATAGCTTCAGATGCTTGCGATATAAGTGATATAGCTTCAAATGCTGTCGAAACAAATGAGTTAGCTTCAAATCCAAACGATACACATGATTTAGCTTCAAATCAATGCGATGTAGAAGGTTTAGCTTCAAATCCACGCGAAACAAATGATTTAGCTTCAAACACTTGGGATATAATTGATATAGCTTCAAATGCAGACGAATCAAACGGGTTAGCTTCAAATCCATGCGAATCACATGACTTAGCTTGAAATCAATGCGAAGTAGAATGCTTTGCTTCAAATACATGAGAAACATATGATTTTCGTTAGATAATTTGCGATATAAGTGATATACCTTCAAAAATGCAGGCGAAACAATCGAGTTAGATTCAAATGAATGCGAAGTTGAAGGCTTAGCTTCAAATCCATGCGAAACAAATGGTTTAGCTTCAAATCCATGGGATGTAGAAGGTTTAGCTTCAAATCCATGCGCAACACATTATTTAGCTGCAAATCAGAGCGAAGTAGAAGGCTCAGGTTCAAATTCATGCGATTGAAATGGTTCATCTTCAAATACTTGTGAAAGACATGATTTAGCTTCAACTCCATGCGAAACAAACGAGTTAGCTTCAAATCAATGCGATGTAGAAGGTTTAGCTTCAAATCCACGCGAAACAAATGATTTAGCTTCAAACACTTGGGATATAATTGATATAGCTTCAAATGCAGACGAATCAAACGAGTTAGCTTCAAAATCCATGCGATACACATGATGCAGTTTCAAATCAATGCGAAGTAGTAGGATTAGCTTCAAATCCATTCGGAACAAACGATTGAGCTTCAAACACTTCGGATATAGGTGATACAGCTTCAGCTGCATGCGAAGCAAACGAGTTAGCTTCAAGTCCATGCGAAACACATGATTTAGCTGCAAATCAATGCGATGTAGAAGGTTTAACTTCAAATCCATGCGAAAAAAATGATTTAGCATCTGATAATTGCGATATAATTGATATAGCTTCAAATGCAGGGGAAACAAACGAGTTAGCTTCAAATCCATGCAAATCACACGAATAAGCTTCAAATCAATGTGATGTAGAAGGTTTAGCTTCTAATCCATTCGAAGCAAATGGTTTAGGTACAAATACTTGTGATATACGTTATTTAGATTTAACTGCATTCGCAACGAACGAGTTAGCTTCAAATCCAAGCGAAACACATGATTTAGATTCAAATCAACTCGAAGTACAAGGCTTAGATTCAAATCCATGCGAAACAAATGGTTTAGCTACAAATACTTGTGATATACGTAATTTAGATTTAACTGCATGCGCAACTAACGAGTTAGCTTCAAATCCATGCGAAACACATGATATAGCTGCAAATCAATGCGATGTAGAAGGTTTAGCTTCAAATCCATGGAAAGATATGATTTAGCTTCAGATGCTTGCGATATAAGTGATATAGTTTCAATTGCTGACGAAACAAACGGGTTAGCTTCAAATCCATGCGAATCACATGACTTAGCTTGAAATCAATGCGAAGTAGAATGCTTTGCTTCAAATACATGAGAAACATATGATTTTCTTTAGATAATTTGCGATATAAGTGATATACCTTCAAAAATGCAGACGAAACAATCGAGTTAGATTCAAATCAATGCGAAGTTGAAGGCTTAGACTCAAATCCATGCGAAACAAATGGTTGAGCTTCAAATCCATGGGATGTAGAAGGTTTAGCTTCAAATCCATGCGGGACACATTATTTAGCTGCAAATCAGAGCGAAGTAGAAGGCTCAGGTTCAAATTCATGCGATTGAAATGGTTCATCTTCAAATACTTGTGAAAGACATGATTTAGCTTCAACTCCATGCGAAACAAACGAGTTAGCTTCAAATCAATGCGATGTAGAAAGTTTAGCTTCAAATCCATGCGAATCAAATGGTTCAGCTTCAAATACTTGTGATATACATAATTTCGTTTCAACTGTATGTGAACCGAACGTGTTAGCTTCAAATCCAAGCGAAACACATGATTTGGCTTCAAATCAATGCGAAGTAGAAAGCTTAGCTTCAAATCCATGCGAAACGAATGATTTAGCTTCAAATACTTGCGAATATAAGTGATATAGCTTCAAATGCAGGCCAAGAAAAAGAGTTAGCTTCAGATCCATTCGAAATACATGATTTAGCTTAAAATCAATTCGAAGTAGAAGGCTTAGTTTCAAATCCAAGCGAGACACATGATTCAGCTTCAAATCAGTGCGAAGTAGAATGCCAGCTTCAAATCCATGCGAATTTAATGGTTCGGCTTCAAATACTTGTGAAGTACATGATTTAGATTCAACTGCATGCGAAACACATGGTTTAGCTTAATATTCATGCGAAACGAATGGTTCAGCTCCAAATACTTCTGATGTACAGGATTTAGCTTCAACTGCATGTGAAACGTACGTGTTAGCTTAAAATCCAAGCGAAACACATGATTCAGCTTCAAATCAATGCGAAGTGGAAGGCTTAGCTTCAAATCCATGCGGAACAAATGATTTAGCTTCAAATAATTGCGATATAAGTGATATAGATTCAATTGCATGCGAAACAAACGAGATAGCTCCAAATCCATGCGAAACAAATGAGTTAGCTAACAAATCAATGCGAAGTAGGAGGCGTAGCTTCAAATCCATGCGACACAAATCATTTAGCTTCAAATACTTGCGATATAAATGATATAGCTTCAAATGCAGGCGAAACAAACCAGTTAGCTTCTAATCCATGCGAAACTCATGATTTAGCATCAAATCAATGCGATCTAGATGTCTTAGCATCAAATCCATGCGAAGCAAATTATTTTGGAATCAAATACTTGCGATATAAGTGATATAGCTTCAATGCAGGCGAAACAAACGAGTTAGCTTCAAATCCATGCGAAAAACATGATTTATCTTCAAATCAATGCAATGTAGAAGGTTTAGCTTCAAATCCATGCAAAACACGTGATTTAACGTCCAATCAATGTGAAGTAGAAGGCTTAGCTTCAAATCCATGCGGAACAAATGATTTTTCTTCAAATACTTGCAATATAAGTGATATAGCCTCAAATGGAAGCGAAACAAAAGAATTAGCTTCAAATGCATGCGAAACACATGATTTGGCTTCAAATCAAAGCGAAAAACATGATTTGGCTTCAAATCAAAGCGAAGTAGAAGGTGTAGCTTCACATCCATGCGAAAGAAATGGATTAGCTTCAAATATTTGTGATATACATGATTTAGCTTCAACTGCGTGCGAAACAAACGAGTGAGCTTCAAATCCAAGCGAAACTATGATTTAGCCTTAAATCAATGCGAAGTAGAAGGCTTAGTTTCAAATCCAAGCGATACACATGATTTAGCTTCAACTCAATGCGAAGTAGGAGGACTAGCTTCAAATCCATGTGAAATATATGATTTAGGTTCAGATACTTGCGATATAAGTGATATAGATTCAAATACAGGCGAAACGAAGGAGTTAGCTTCAAATCCATGCGAAACACATGATTCAGCTGCAAATCAATGCGATGTAGAAGGTTCAGCTTCAAATCCATGCTAAACACATGATTTAGATTCAAACACTTGGGGTATAAGTGATATAGCTTAAAATGAAGACTAATCAAACGAGTTAGCTTCAAAATCCACGCAATACACATGATTTAGCTACAAATATTAGCGATATAAGTGATGTAGATTCAAATGCAGGCGAAACGAACGAGCTAGCTTCAAATCCATGCGAAACACATGATTCAGCTGCAAATCAGTGCGATGTAGAAGTTTCAGCTTCAAATCCATGCGAAACACATGATTCAGCTGCAAATCAATGCGATGTAGAAGGTTTAGCTTGAAATCCATGCGAAACACATTATTTAGCTGCAAATCAGTGCGAAGTAGAAGGCTCGGGTTCAAATCCATGCGTAACAGATGGTTTAGCTTCAAATACTTAGGATATAAATGATATAGCTTCAAATGCAGAGGGCCCAAACGAGTTATCTTCAAATCCATGTGAAATACATGATTTAGATTCAAATCAATGCGAAGCAACCGGTTTATCTTCAAATACTTGTGATACACATGATTTAGCTTCAACAGCATGCGAAACAAACGAGTTAGTTTCAAATCCATGCGAAACACATGATTTGGCTTCAAATCAAAGCGAAAAACATGATTTGGCTTCAAATCAAAGCGAAGTAGAAGGTGTAGCTTCACATCCATGCGAAAGAAATGGATTAGCTTCAAATATTTGTGATATACATGATTTAGCTTCAACTGCGTGCGAAACAAACGAGTGAGCTTCAAATCCAAGCGAAACTATGATTTAGCCTTAAATCAATGCGAAGTAGAAGGCTTAGTTTCAAATCCAAGCGATACACATGATTTAGCTTCAACTCAATGCGAAGTAGGAGGACTAGCTTCAAATCCATGTGAAATATATGATTTAGGTTCAGATACTTGCGATATAAGTGATATAGATTCAAATACAGGCGAAACGAAGGAGTTAGCTTGAAATCCATGCGAAACACATGATTCAGCTGCAAATCAATGCGATGTAGAAGATTTAGCTTCAATTCCATGCGACACAAATGATTTAGCGTCAGATACTTGCGATATAAGTGATTTAGCTTCAAATGCAGGGGAAACAAACGAGTTAGCTTCAAATGCATGCGAAACACATGATTTAGCTGCAAATCAATGCGATGTAGAAGGTTTAGCTTCAAATCCATGGAAAACAAATGATATAGCTTCAGATGCTTGCGATATAAGTGATATAGCTTCAAATGCTGTCGAAACAAATGAGTTAGCTTCAAATCCAAACGATACACATGATTTAGCTTCAAATCAATGCGATGTAGAAGGTTTAGCTTCAAATCCACGCGAAACAAATGATTTAGCTTCAAACACTTGGGATATAATTGATATAGCTTCAAATGCAGACGAATCAAACGGGTTAGCTTCAAATCCATGCGAATCACATGACTTAGCTTGAAATCAATGCGAAGTAGAATGCTTTGCTTCAAATACATGAGAAACATATGATTTTCGTTAGATAATTTGCGATATAAGTGATATACCTTCAAAAATGCAGGCGAAACAATCGAGTTAGATTCAAATGAATGCGAAGTTGAAGGCTTAGCTTCAAATCCATGCGAAACAAATGGTTTAGCTTCAAATCCATGGGATGTAGAAGGTTTAGCTTCAAATCCATGCGCAACACATTATTTAGCTGCAAATCAGAGCGAAGTAGAAGGCTCAGGTTCAAATTCATGCGATTGAAATGGTTCATCTTCAAATACTTGTGAAAGACATGATTTAGCTTCAACTCCATGCGAAACAAACGAGTTAGCTTCAAATCAATGCGATGTAGAAAGTTTAGCTTCAAATCCATGCGAAACAAATGGTTTAGCTACAAATACTTGTGATATAAGTGATCTAGCTTCAAATACAGGCAAAACGAACGAGTTAGCTTAAAATCCATTCGAAACACATCATTCAGCTGCAAATCAATGCGATGTAGAAGGTTTAGCTTCATATCCACGCGATACACTAGATTTAGCTTCAAATCAATGCGATGTAGAAGGTTCTGCTTCAAATCCATACGACACATATGATTTAGTTTCAATTACTTGCGATATAAGTGATATAGCTTCAAAAGCTGGAGGAACAAACGAGGTAGCTTCAATTCCATGCGAAACAAATGATTTAGCATCAAATCCATGCGAAGTAGAAGATTTAGGTTCTAATACATGCGACAAAAATGAATTAGCTACAAATGCAATTGAAACTATATCATGCCTTTCACAAGTATTTGAAGATGAACCATTTGAATCGCATGGATTTGAACCTGAGCATTCTACTTCGCACTGATTTGCACCTATATAATGTGTCTCGCATGGATTTGAAGCTAATTCGTGTGTTTGGCATGGATTTGAAGCTGAACCTTCTACATCGCATTGATTTGAAGCTAAATCTTGTGTATCGATTGGATTTGAAGCTAAACCTTCTACATCGCATTGATTTGAATCTAAATCATGTGTTTCGCATGGATTTGAAGCTAACTCGTTTGTTTCGCATGCGGTTGTAGCTAAATAATGTATATCACAAGTATTTGTAGCTAAATCATTTGTTTCGCATGGATTTGAAGCTAAACCTTCTGCATCGCATTGATTTGAAGCTAAGTCATGTGTTTCGCATGGATTTGAAGCTAACTCGCTTGTCTCGCATGCAGTTCAATCTAAATAACGTATATCACAAGTATTTGAAGCTAAACCATTTGATTCGCATGGATTTGAAGCTAAGCCTTCTACTTCGCATTAATTGGAAGTTAAATCACGTCTTTTGCATGGATTTGAAGCTAAACCTTCTACATCGCATTGATTTGAAGCTAAATCATGTGTTTCGCATGCAGTTGAAGCTAAATCATGTCTTTCACAAGTATTTGAAGATGAACCATTTGAATTGCATTGATTTGAACCCGAGCCTTCTACTTCGCACTGATTTGCAGCTAAATAATGTGTTTCGCATGGATGTGAAGCTAAACCTTCTACATCGCATTGATTTGCAGCTGAATCATATGTTTCGCGTCGATTTGTATCTAAACCTTCTACATCGCATTGATTTGAAGCTAAGTCATGTGTCTCGCATGGATTTGAAGCTAACTCGTCCGTTTTGCCTCCATTTGAAACTATGTCACTTATATCGCAAGTATTTGAAGCTAAATCATATGTGCCGCATGGATTTCAAGCTGAACCAACTACATCGCATTGATTTGAAGCTAAATCTTGTGTATCGCATGGATTTGAAGCTAAACCTTCTACATCGCATTGATTTGAAGCTAAATCATTTGTTTCGCATGGATTTGGATCTAAGCCTTGTCCTTCGAATTGATTTGAAGCTAAATCATGTGTTTCGTATGGATTTGAAGCTAAACCTTAACATCGCATTGATTTGAAGCTAAACCTTCTACATTCTATTGATTTGAAGCTAAACCTTCTACCTCTTATTGTTTTGAAGCTAAACCTACTACATCGCAATGATTTGCAGCTAAATCATGTGTTTCGCATGGATTTGAAGCTAACTCGTTCGTTTCACCTGCAGTTGAATCTACATTACTTATATCGCTAGTATTTGAAGCTAAATCATGTGTATCGCATGGATTTGAAGCTAAACCTTCTACATCCCATGGATTTGAAGCTAAATCATGTGTTTGGCATGGATTTCAAGCTAAACCTTCTGCATCGCATTGATTTGCAGCTGAGTCATGTGTTTCGCATGTATTTGAAGCTAACCCGTTCGTTGCGCCTGTATTTGAAGCTCGATCACTTATATCGCAAGTATTTGAAGCTAAATCATGTGTTTCGTTTGGATTTGAAGCTAAACCTTCTACATCGCATTGATTTGAAGCTAAATCGTGTGTTTCGCATGGATTTGAAGCTAACTCGTTTGTTTCGCATGCAGTTGTAGCTGAATAATGTATATCACAAGTATTTGTAGCTAAACCATTTGTTTCGCATGGATTTGAAGCAACGCCTTCTACATCGCATTGATTTGAAGCTAAATCATTTCTTTCGCATGGAACTGAAGCTACCTCGTTTGTTCCTCCTGCTTTTGAAGCTATATCACTTATATCGCATGGATTTGAAGCTGAACCTACTACATCACATAGATTTGAAGCTAAATCTTGTGTATCGCATGGATTTGAAGCAAACCATCTACATCGCATTGATTTGCAGCTGAATCATGTGTTTCGCATGGATTTGAAGCTAACTCGTTCGATTCGCCTGTATTTGAAGCTAGATCACTTATACCCCAAGTGTTTGAAGCTAAATCATATGTTTCGCGTGGATTTGAAGCTAAACCTTCTACATCGCATTGGTTTTGCAGCTAAATCATGTGTTTCGCATGGATTTGAAGCTAAACCTTCTACATCGCATTGATTTGAAGCTAAGTCATGTGTCTCCCATGGATTTGAAGCTAACTCGTTCGTTTCGCCTCCATTTGAAACTATGTCACTTATATCGCAAGTATTTGAAGCTATATCATTTGTTTCGCATGGATTTGAAGCTAAACCTTCTGCATCGCATTGATTTGCAGCTGAGTCATGTGTTTCGCATGTATTTGAAGCTAACCCGTTCGTTGCGCCTGTATTTGAAGCTCGATCACTTATATCGCAAGTATTTGAAGCTAAATCATGTGTTTCGTTGGATTTGAAGCTAAACCTTCTACATCGCATTGATTTGAAGCTAAATCGTGTGTTTCGCATGGATTTGAAGCTAACTCGTTTGTTTCGCATGCAGTTGTAGCTGAATAATGTATATCACAAGTATTTGTAGCTAAACCATTTGTTTCGCATGGATTTGAAGCAACGCCTTCTACATCGCATTGATTTGAAGCTAAATCATTTCTTTCGCATGGATTTGAATCTAAGCTTTGACCTTCGAATTGATTTCAAGCTAAATCATGTGTTCGTATGGATTTGAAGCTAAACCTTCTACCTCTTATTGTTTTGAAGCTAAACCTTCTACATCGCAATGATTTGCAGCTAAATCATGTGTTTCGCATGGATTTGAAGCTAACTCGTTCGTTTCGCCACCATTTGAAACTATATCACTTATATCGCAAGTATTTGAAGCTAAATCATATGTCCCTGAACCTATGAAGCTGAACCTTCTACATCGCATTGATTTGAAGCTAAGTCATGTGTCTCCCATGGATTTGAAGCTAACTCGTTCCTTTCTGCCTCCATTTGAAACTATGGTCACTTATATCGCAAGTATTTGAAGCTATATCATTTGTTTCGCATGGATTTGAAGCTAAACCTTCTACATCGCATTGATTTGCAGCTGAATCATGTGTTTCGCATGGATTTGAAGCTAACTCGTTCGATTCGCCTGTATTTGAAGCTAGATCACTTATATCGCAAGTATTTGAAGCTAAATCATGTGTTTCGCATAATTTGAAGCTAAACCTTCTACATCGCATTGATTTGCAGCTAAATCATGTGTTTCGCATGGATTTGAAGCTAACTCGTTCGTTGCGCATGCAGTTCAATCTAAATAACGTATATCACAAGCATTTGAAGCTAAACCATTTGATTCGCATGGATTTGAAGCTAACTCGTTCGATTCGCCTGTATTTGAAGGCTAGATCACTTATATCGCAAGTATTTGAAGCTAAATCATGTGTTTTCGCATGATTTGAAGCTAAACCTTCTACATCGCATTGATTTGCAGCTAAATCATGTGTTTCGCATGGATTTGAAGCTAACTCGTTCGTTGCGCATGCAGTTCAATCTAAATAACGTATATCACAAGCATTTGAAGCTAAACCATTTGATTCGCATGGATTTGAAGCTAACTCGTTCGTTTCGCCTGCAGTTGAATCTACATTACTTATATCGCTAGTATTGAAGCTAAATCATGTGTATCGCATGGATTTGAAGCTGAACCTACTACATCACATTGATTTCAAGCTAAATCTTGTGTATCGCATGGATTTGAAGCAAACCATCTACATCGCATTGATTTGAAGCTTAATCATGTGTTTCGTATGGATTTGATGCTAACTCGATTGTTTCGCATGCAGTTGTAGCTAAATAATGTACATCACAAGTATTTGTAGCTAAACCATTTGTTTCACATGGAATTGAAGCTACCTCGTTTGTTCCTCCTGCTTTTGAAGCTATATCACTTATATCGCATGGATTTGAAGCTGAACCTACTACATCACATTGATTTGAAGCTAAATCTTGTGTATCGCATGGATTTGAAGCAAACCTTCTACATCGCATTGATTTGAAGCTAAGTCATGTGTCTCCCATGGATTTGAAGCTAACTCGTTCGTTTCGCCTCCATTTGAAACTATGTCACTTACACCCCAAGTGTTTGAAGCTATATCATTTGTTTCGCATGGATTTGAACGTAACCTTCTTCATCGCATTGATTTGCAGCTAAATCATGTGTTTCGCATGGATTTGAAGCTACCTCGTTCGTTGCGCATGCAGTTCAATCTAAATAACGTATATCACAAGCATTTGAAGCTAAACCATTTGATTCGCATGGATTTGAAGCTAACTCGTTCGTTTCGCCTGCAGTTGAATCTACATTACTAATATCGCTAGTATTTGAAGCTAAATCATGTGTATTGCGTGGATTTTGAAGCTAACTCGTTTGATTAGTCTTCATTTGAAGCTATATCACTTACACCCCAAGTGTTTGAAGCTATATCATTTGTTTTCGCATGGATTTGAAGCTAAACCTTCTTCATCGCATTGATTTGCTGCCGAATCATGTGTTTCGCATTGATTTGAAGCTACCTCGTTCGTTGCGCAAGCAGTTAAATCTAAATAACGTATATCACCAGTATTTGAAGCTAAACCATTTGATTAGCATGGATTTGAAGCTAAACCTTAACATCGCCTTGATTTGAAGCTAAATCATGTGTTTGGCATGGATTTCAAGCTAAACCTTCTGCATCGCATTGATTTGCAGCTCAATCATGTGTTTCGCATGGATTTGAAGCTATCTCGTTCGTTTCCCCTGTTTTTGAAGCTAGATCACTTATATCGCAAGTATTTGAAGCTAAATCATGTGTTTCGTTTGGATTTGAAACTGAACCTTCTACATCGCATTGATTTGAAGCTAAATCGTGTGTTTCGCATGCATTTTGAGCTAACTCGTTTGTTTCGCATGCAGTTGTAGCTGAATAATGTTTATCACAAGTATTTGTAGCTAAATCATTTGTTTCGCATGGATTTGAAGTTAAACCTTCTACATCGCATTGATTTGCAACCTAAATCATGTGTTTCGCATGTACTTGAAGCTAACTCGTTTGATTCGCATGCAGCTGAAGCTATATGACCTATATCCGAAGTGTTTGAAGTTCATTCGTTTGTTCCGCACGGATTTGAAGCTAATCCTTCTACTTCGCATTGATTTGCAACTTAATCATGTGTTTTTGCATGGATTTAAAGCTAACTCGTTTGTTTCGCATGCGGTTGTAGCTAAATGATGTATATCACAAGTATTTGTAGCTAAACCATTTGTTTCGCATGGATTTTGAAGCTGAACCTTCTACATCGCATTGATTTGAAGCTAAATCTTGTGTATCGCATGGATTTGAAGCTAAACCTTCTGCATCGCATTGATTTGAAGCTAAGTCATGTGTTTCGCATGGATTTGAAGCTAACTCGTTTGTTTCGCATGCAGTTCAATCTAAATAACGTATATCACAAGTATTTGAAGCTAAACCATTTGATTCGCATGGATTTGAAGCTAAGCCTTCTACTTCGCATTAATTGGAAGTTAAATCACTTGTTTTTGCATGGATTTGAAGCTAAACCTTCTACATCGCATTGATTTGAAGCTAAATCATGTGTTTCGCATGCAGTTGAAGCTAAATCATGTCTTTCACAAGTATTTGAAGATGAACCATTTGAATTGCATTGATTTGAACCCGAGCCTTCTACTTCGCACTGATTTGCAGCTAAATAATGTGTTTCGCATGGATGTGAAGCTAAACCTTCTACATCGCATTGATTTGCAGCTGAATCATATGTTTCGCGTCGATTTGTATCTAAACCTTCTACATCGCATTGATTTGAAGCTAAGTCATGTGTCTCGCATGGATTTGAAGCTAACTCGTTCGTTTTGCCTCCATTTGAAACTATGTCACTTATATCGCAAGTATTTGAAGCTAAATCATATGTGCCGCATGGATTTGAAGCTGAACCAACTACATCGCATTGATTTGAAGCTAAATCTTGTGTATCGCATGGATTTGAAGCTAAACCTTCTACATCGCATTGATTTGAAGCTAAATCATTTGTTTCGCATGGATTTGGATCTAAGCCTTGTCCTTCGAATTGATTTGAAGCTAAATCATGTGTTTCGTATGGATTTGAAGCTAAACCTTAACATCGCATTGATTGA
The DNA here is from genome assembly GCF_051020955.1 of Megalopta genalis. Classification (NCBI taxonomy): domain Eukaryota; kingdom Metazoa; phylum Arthropoda; class Insecta; order Hymenoptera; family Halictidae; genus Megalopta; species Megalopta genalis. The sequence goes on from NW_027478042.1 coordinate 32,124, forward strand.
AGCTAAACCTTCTACATTCTATTGATTTGAAGCTAAACCTTCTACCTCTTATTGTTTTGAAGCTAAACCTACTACATCGCAATGATTTGCAGCTAAATCATGTGTTTCGCATGGATTTGAAGCTAACTCGTTCGTTTCGCCTGCAGTTGAATCTACATTACTTATATCGCTAGTATTTGAAGCTAAATCATGTGTATCGCGTGGATTTTGAAGCTAACTCGTTTGATTAGTCTTCATTTGAAGCTATATCACTTACACCCCAAGTGTTTGAAGCTATATCATTTGTTTCGCATGGATTTGAAGCTAAACCTTCTTCATCGCATTGATTTGCAGCTAAATCATGTGTTTCGCATGGATTTGAAGCTACCTCGTTCGTTGCGCATGCAGTTCAATCTAAATAACGTATATCACAAGCATTTGAAGCTAAACCATTTGATTCGCATGGATTTGAAGCTAACTCGTTCGTTTTCGCCTGCAGTTGAATCTACATTACTAATATCGCTAGTATTTGAAGCTAAATCATGTGTATTGCGTGGATTTTGAAGCTAACTCGTTTGATTAGTCTTCATTTGAAGCTATATCACTTACACCCCAAGTGTTTGAAGCTATATCATTTGTTTCGCATGGATTTGAAGCTAAACCTTCTTCATCGCATTGATTTGCTGCCGAATCATGTGTTTCGCATTGATTTGAAGCTACCTCGTTCGTTGCGCAAGCAGTTAAATCTAAATAACGTATATCACCAGTATTTGAAGCTAAACCATTTGATTAGCATGGATTTGAAGCTAAACCTTAACATCGCCTTGATTTGAAGCTAAATCATGTGTTTGGCATGGATTTCAAGCTAAACCTTCTGCATCGCATTGATTTGCAGCTCAATCATGTGTTTCGCAATGGATTTGAAGCTATCTCGTTCGTTTCCCCTGTTTTTGAAGCTAGATCACTTATATCGCAAGTATTTGAAGCTAAATCATGTTTTTCGTTTGGATTTGAAACTGAACCTTCTACATCGCATTGATTTGAAGCTAAATCGTGTGTTTCGCATGCATTTTGAGCTAACTCGTTTGTTTCGCATGCAGGTGTAGCTGAATAATGTTTATCACAAGTATTTGTAGCTAAATCATTTGTTTCGCATGGATTTGAAGTTAAACCTTCTACATCGCATTGATTTGCACCTAAATCATGTGTTTCGCATGTACTTGAAGCTAACTCGTTTGATTCGCATGCAGCTGAAGCTATATGACCTATATCCGAAGTGTTTGAAGTTCATTCGTTTGTTCCGCACGGATTTGAAGCTAATCCTTCTACTTCGCATTGATTTGCAACTTAATCATGTGTTTTGCATGGATTTAAAGCTAACTCGTTTGTTTCGCATGCGTTGTAGCTAAATGATGTATATCACAAGTATTTGTAGCTAAACCATTTGTTTCGCATGGATTTGAAGCTGAACCTTCTACATCGCATTGATTTGAAGCTAAATCTTGTGTATCGCATGGATTTGAAGCTAAACCTTCTGCATCGCATTGATTTGAAGCTAAGTCATGTGTTTCGCATGGATTTGAAGCTAACTCGTTTGTTTCGCATGCAGTTCAATCTAAATAACGTATATCACAAGTATTTGAAGCTAAACCATTTGATTCGCATGGATTTGAAGCTAAGCCTTCTACTTCGCATTAATTGGAATTTAAATCACTTGTTTTGCATGGATTTGAAGCTAAACCTTCTACATCGCATTGATTTGAAGCTAAATCATGTGTTTCGCATGCAGTTGAAGCTAAATCATGTCTTTCACAAGTATTTGAAGATGAACCATTTGAATTGCATTGATTTGAACCCGAGCCTTCTACTTCGCACTGATTTGCAGCTAAATAATGTGTTTCGCATGGATGTGAAGCTAAACCTTCTACATCGCATTGATTTGCAGCTGAATCATATGTTTCGCGTCGATTTGTATCTAAACCTTCTACATCGCATTGATTGAAGCTAAGTCATGTGTCTCGCATGGATTTGAAGCTAACTCGTTCGTTTTGCCTCCATTTGAAACTATGTCACTTATATCGCAAGTATTTGAAGCTAAATCATATGTGCCGCATGGATTTGAAGCTGAACCAACTACATCGCATTGATTTGAAGCTAAATCTTGTGTATCGCATGGATTTGAAGCTAAACCTTCTACATCGCATTGATTTGAAGCTAAATCATTTGTTTCGCATGGATTTGGATCTAAGCCTTGTCCTTCGAATTGATTTGAAGCTAAATCATGTGTTTCGTATGGATTTGAAGCTAAACCTTAACATCGCATTGATTTGAAGCTAAACCTTCTACATTCTATTGATTTGAAGCTAACCTTCTACCTCTTATTGTTTTGAAGCTAACCTACTACATCGCAATGATTTGCAGCTAAATCATGTGTTTCGCATGGATTTGAAGCTAACTCGTTCGTTTCGCCTGCAGTTGAATCTACATTACTTATATCGCTAGTATTTGAAGCTAAATCATGTGTATCGCGTGGATTTTGAAGCTAACTCGTTTGATTAGTCTTCATTTGAAGCTATATCACTTACACCCCCAAGTGTTTGAAGCTATATCATTTGTTTCGCATGGATTTGAAGCTAAACCTTCTTCATCGCATTGATTTGCATCTAAATCATGTGTTTCGCATGGATTTGAAGCTAACTCGTTCGTTGCGCATGCAGTTGAATCTAAATAACGTATATCACAAGCATTTGAAGCTAAACCATTTGATTCGCATGGATTTGAAGCTAACTCGTTCGTTTCGCCTGCAGTTGAATCTACGTTACTTATATCGCTAGTATTTGAAGCTAAATCATGTGTATCGCGAGGATTTTGAAACTAACTCCTTTGATGAGTCTTCATTTGAAGCTATATCACTTACACCCCAAGTGTTTGAAGCTATATCATTTGTTTCGCATGGATTTGAACGTAACCTTCTTCATCGCATTGATTTGCAGCTAAATCATGTGTTTCGCATGGATTTGAAGCTACCTCGTTCGTTGCGCATGCAGTTCAATCTAAATAACGTATATCACAAGCATTTGAAGCTAAACCATTTGATTCGCATGGATTTGAAGCTAACTCGTTCGTTTCGCCTGCAGTTGAATCTACATTACTAATATCGCTAGTATTTGAAGCTAAATCATGTGTATTGCGTGGATTTTGAAGCTAACTCGTTTGATTAGTCTTCATTTGAAGCTATATCACTTACACCCCAAGTGTTTGAAGCTATATCATTTGTTTCGCATGGATTTGAAGCTAAACCTTCTTCATCGCATTGATTTGCTGCCGAATCATGTGTTTCGCATTGATTTGAAGCTACCTCGTTCGTTGCGCAAGCAGTTAAATCTAAATAACGTATATCACCAGTATTTGAAGCTAAACCATTTGATTAGCATGGATTTGAAGCTAAACCTTAACATCGCCTTGATTTGAAGCTAAATCATGTGTTTGGCATGGATTTCAAGCTAAACCTTCTGCATCGCATTGATTTGCAGCTCAATCATGTGTTTCGCATGGATTTGAAGCTATCTCGTTCGTTTCCCCTGTTTTTGAAGCTAGATCACTTATATCGCAAGTATTTGAAGCTAAATCATGTTTTTCGTTTGGATTTGAAACTGAACCTTCTACATCGCATTGATTTGAAGCTAAATCGTGTGTTTCGCATGCATTTTGAGCTAACTCGTTTGTTTCGCATGCAGTTGTAGCTGAATAATGTATATCACAAGTATTTGTAGCTAAACCATTTGTTTCGCATTGATTTGAAGCAACGCCTTCCACTACGCATTGATTTGAAGCTAAATCACTTGTTTCGCATGGAATTGAAGCCACCTCGTTTGTTCCTCCACTTTTTAAAGCTATATTACTTATATCGCAAGTATTTGAAGCTAAATCATATGTCCCTGAACCTATGAAGCTGAACCTACTACATCGCATTGATTTGAAGCTAAATCATGTGTTTCGCATGGGTTTGAAGCTAAACGTTAGTTTCGCATGCAGTTGTAGCTAAGTAATGTATATCACAAGTATTTGTAGCTATACCATTTGTTTCGCATGGATTTGAAGCTATGCCTTCTACTTCGCATTGATTTGAAGCTAAATCATTTGTTTCGCATGGAATTGAAGCTACCTCGTTTGTTCCTCCTGCTTTTGAAGATATATCACTTATATCGCATGGATTTGAAGCTGAACCTACTACATCACATTGATTTGAAGCTAAATCTTGTGTATCGCATGGATTTGAAGCAAACCATCTACATCGCATTGATTTGCAGCTGAATCATGTGTTTCGCATGGATTTGAAGCTAACTCGTTCGATTCGCCTGTATTTGAAGCTAGATCACTTATACCCCAAGTGTTTGAAGCTATATCATTTGTTTCGCATGGATTTGAAGCTAAACCTTCTTCATCGCATTGATTTGCAGCTAAATCATGTGTTTCGCATGGATTTGAAGCTAACTCGTTCGTTGCGCATGCAGTTGAATCTAAATAACGTATATCACAAGCATTTGAAGCTAAACCATTTGATTCGCATGGATTTGAAGCTAACTCGTTCGTTTCGCCTGCAGTTGAATCTACATTACTTATATCGCTAGTATTTGAAGCTAAATCATGTGTATCGCGAGGATTTTGAAGCTAACTCCTTTGATGAGTCTTCATTTGAAGCTATATCACTTACACCCCAAGTGTTTGAAGCTATATCATTTGTTTCGCTTGGATTTGAACGTAACCTTCTTCATCGCATTGATTTGCAGCTAAATCATGTGTTTCGCATGGAT